>NC_084619.1:66675247-66770247 GCF_033978795.1 Nerophis ophidion | reverse complement strand
TCTGAGACCCCTGGTAAAGGTGGTTTCTTCGTTCAGTGGTCGACAAAATAAACACACAGTTTTACACCCATAAATTCATAAATTGGCAATTTTACAGACCGAAAGGGTTTAGGCTGAAGTTGAGGACTTATTTGGCCTAACCCTATACAGAATCCCAAATACAAGATGTTGTAAAACCAGGAGACATCGGGCTCCGATCTTGAGCTTCATAGAAATGTGAAATTTCCTTTACACAAAATAAACAGTGTTCAAATATATACACAGTAAAGTTGTGAGGTATCCCTGCTTCAACATTCCTACCAATAATATTCTGTATACTGTCATGTCTTTGTGATCATGTTTTGTTTAGTTGTGTTAGATTACTTCAACCATCCGTTAGTTACTGTTTTTTCACTCCATTGTTTTGTTTCCACGCCAACCCATTACTTTTCACCTGTCCCCATGTCACGCACCTTTTTTCGATCACCACAGTATTATTTAAGCCACCCTCTATCACCTTCTACACACCCATGCCTTCCATGCCGATGATCCATGTTACTTTCTTGTTCCAAGTGAGTTTTTTCGTTATTCATGCCATAGATTCAAAGTTTTGTTTTCATGTCCATAATTTACGTCATAGAAATAGTTTTGTTTTCATAGCCAAGTTTGTTCTCGCCTTGTGCTCGCCTTTTGTTTGTTCCTTTTTACAGTAAAATTAAAACATGTCTTTACCTTCACGCCACTCGCTTTGCACCTCGGTAAAACAAACCCCACCACAGTCCAAGTCATGACATAAACAAACATTTATACTTGCATTATTATGTAGGTCCCACATTTAGTATTGTCCCAAACGTTGATCATAGTATTAACTACTGGTGGTGATTCAACAGCGATATTTTTTTCTAAGACATTGACGTTTTTTTTAAAATGTGTGAATGGAGACAGAAACACATCTATTTTTTAAAATACTTCTTATGTTTGCTTTCTAAAAGACGGATGAACTTCTGAGGTCATAGGGGCTCTCCTCCAGGGTTTGAACCGCTCCTGTAGACACAGAAAGTAGCAGTATAGTGGAATAATAACAAGTTGCCTTCTGTCATTCATAGTCTGGAATGCCACGCACAGGTCTATACATATTAAAATCTTCCCATTATAATTATACTATCTGCATGGATCACAAGATCAGCAACAAACTTCCTGATAAAGTCTGAATAGGGCCCGCAGGGGGGCTGGATAACGGCCAGATAGAGAGGTAGCGGTGTGACAGACCTCATTGTAAGCACCAGAAATGATGGGGTATTCATATGGATATTAAAATCCCCCATTATAATTATGCTGTCTGCGTGCATCACTAGATCAACAAACTTAGCCTTGTTGTTTTTTTTAAATGCACTGTAGCAATTTGAGGTTGTTTGCTCTTTATAAAGTGCTTTTATAAATAAAATATAATATTTTTATTATTATTATTAGCGGTGATATAAAGTCAACTTGTTTTCAATTCTACTGGTACTTTAAAGACGTGTGTTTTATGTCGTTTTTGCCCATTTCTTGTTTAGTTCACTTTGTCAATTGAGGCTCAGGTGGCATAATATTTAGCAACCTATTTTGTAACCTTGCCATGTAAACTTCGGACAATAACCGGAATACAAACGCACGATTATTGAACCATGTGGTGTTTTTGTTTGCTCAAAAATGATACCAACCCTGGGCTACTTTGTAGGGTTTCAAAATTCTGGGAATATTCAAAGTTGGAAATGTATCCATGGGAATTAACAGGAATTTATGGGAAATATATGGGAATAAATATTGAATACAACATGCTAGATCTTGCAGCATAATTCATAGCTAAAACAACGTGATTCCGTGCAACCCTACACTGTGCATTCCTCCATCACATGCACAGACAATGGCACAAAGATGCAGCAAGCGCCCAACAATATATCCTTCTTGTAATTCCACATTCAATCCCATTTGTTTCCATTAATTCCCATGGACGGTGTCCAACTTCTAATTATCCAGAAAATGGTCAATATTGCCAAACTTCCCGTGGTAAATTTCCCCAAAGTTTCCGGAAACTTTCCACCCCTTTGCGACCCTAAACTGACGTACCAATGTACGAACCCCGTTTCCATATGAGTTGGGAAATTGTGTTTGATGTAAATATAAACAGAATACAATGATTTGCAAATCCTTTTCAACCCATATTCAGTTGAATATGCCACAAAGACAACATATTTGATGTTCAAACTCATAAACATTTTTTTTGTGTGCAAATAATCATTAACTTTAGAATTTGATGCCAGCATCACGTGAGAAAGAAGTTGGGAAAGGTGGCAATAATTACTGATAAAGTTGAGGAATGCTCATCAAACACTTATTAGGAACATCCCACAGGTGTGCAGGCTAATTGGGAACAGGTGGGTGCCATGATTGAGTATAAAAACAGCTTCCCAAAAATTGCTCAGTCTTTCACAAGAAAGGATGGGGCGAGGTACACCCCTTTGTCCACAACTGCGTGAGCAAATAGTAAAACAGTTTAAGAACAACGTTTCTCAAAGTGCAATTGCAAGAAATTTTGAGATTTCAACAACTACGGTCCATAATATCCTCAAAAGGTTCAGAGAATCTGGAGAAATCACTCCACGTAAGCGGCATGGCCGGAAACCAACATTGAATGACCGCGACCTTCCATCCCTCAGAGGGCAGTGTATCAAAAACCGACATCAATCTCTAATGGATATCACCACAAGGGCTCAGGAACACTTCAGAAAACCACTGTCACTAAATACAGTTTGTCGCTACATATGTAAGTGCAAGTTAAAGCTCTACTATGCAAAGCGACAGCCATTCATCAACAACATCCAGAAACGCCACCGGCTTCTCTGGGCCCGAGATCATCTAAGATGGACTGATGCAAAGTGGAAAAGTGTTCTGTGGTCTGACAAGTCCACATTTCAAATTGTTTTTGGAAATATTCGACATCGTGTCATCCGGACCAAAGGGGAAGCGAACCATCCAGACTGTTATCGATGCAAAGTTGAAAAGCCAGCATCTGTGATGGTATGGGGGTGTATTAGTACCCAAGGCATGGGTAACTTACACATCTGTGAAGGCACCATTAATGCTGAAAGGTACATACAGGTTTTGGAACAACATATGCTGCCATCTAAGCGCCGTCTTTTTCATGGACGCCCCTGCTTATTTCAGCAAAACGGGGCTTCGTAAAAAAAGAGTGCGGGTATTTTCCTGGCCCGCCTGCAGTCCAGACCTGTCTCCCATGGAAAATGTGTAGCGCATTATGAAGCGTAAAATACGACAGCGGAGACCCCGGACTGTTGAAGGACTGAAGCTCTACATAAAACAAGAATGGGAAAGAATTCCACTTTCAAAGCTTCAACAATTAGTTTCTTCAGTTCCCAAACGTTTATTGAGTGTTGTTCAAAGAAAAGGTGATGTAACACAGTGGTGAACATGCCCTTTCCCAACTACTTTGGCACATGTTGCAGCCATGACATTCTAAGTCAATTATTATTTGCAAAAAAATAAAGTTTATGAGTTTGAACATCAAATATCTTGACTTTGTAGCATAATCAACTGAATATGGGTTGAAATGATTTGCATATATTTGTATTCCGTTTATATTTACATCTAACACAATTTCCCAACTCATATGGAAACAGGGTTTGTATAAAAACGCAAAGTCCTTAAGGAAACTTCTTTCTGGCTAACGAGCAGAAGTGTTTGTGTGGAGGCCAGCAGATGAAGTGAGATGAGACTCGTTGAAGGTAAGTTCTCCGCCGCTAGCGTAGATCACATCTCCTGTGGATCACCTTGCTTGTGTTCTGCACATTATTGACTTTTAGGCCTTTCAAAGAGAATTGCAAGGTGATGCAAACAGTAGAAACAATTGTGTGGAGAATAACGCTTTAAATATTGAATCAGGACGAGCAGGTTTAAGAATCACTACAGACAAAGCCATCTGTGAGTGTACTAGGGTTGTACGCTATATCGATACTAGTATAGTATCGTGGTACTAATGAATCAAAAACAGTACTATACTCTGTTTGAAAAGTACTGGTTCTATCCAATTGCAATGAGGTGGCGACTTGTCCAGGGTGTACCCAGCCTACCGCCCAGATGCAGCTGTAATGATACCAAGTACAAGAGAGTATCTAGTCCAGGGGTCAGCAGGTCGCCCGTAAGGACCAGATGAGTCGCCCGCTGGCCCGTTCTAAAAATAGCTCAAATAGCAGCACTTACCAGTGAGCTGCCTCAATTTTTTTTAATTGTATTTATTTACTCGCTTTGCTCGACATTTTTAATTCTAAGAGAGACAAAACTCAAATAGAATTTGAAAATCCAAGAAAATATTGTAAAGACTTGGTCTTCACTTGTTGAAATAAATTCATTTATTTTTTTTACTTTGCTTCTTATAACTTTCAGAAAGGCAATTTTAGAGAAAAATACAACCTTCAAAATGATTTGGGGATTTTTAAACACGTATACTTTTTTACCTTTTAAATTCCTTCCTCTTCTTTCCTGACAATTTCAATCAATGTTCAAGTAAATCATTATTTTTTTATTGTAAAGAATAATAAATACATTTTAGTTTAATTCTTCATTTTAGCTTCTGTTTTTTCGACAAATAGTTGTGAAATATTTCTTCAAACTCATTATATCCATCCATCCATTTTCTACCCCTTATTCCCTTTTGGGGTTGCGGGGGGCGCTGGCGCCTATCTCAGCTACAATCGGGCGGAAGACAGGGTACACCCTGGACAAGTCGCCCTCATCGCAGTCAAACTGCATCCATCCATCCATTTTCTACCGCTTATTCCCTTGTGGGGTCGCGGGGGGCGCTGGCGCCTATCTCGGCTACAATCGGGCGGAAGGCAGGGTACACCCTGGACAAGTCGCCACCTCATCGCAGTCAAACTCATTATAATTAAAATAAAATAAAAATTCTGGCAAATCTAGAAAATCTTTAGAATTAAATTTTAATCTTATTTCAAAGTCTTTTGAAGTTCTTTTTTAAAAAAAATGTTCTGGAAAATCTAGACGAAATAATGATTCGTCTTTGTTAGAAATATAGCTTGGTCCAATTTGTTATATATTCTAAAAAAGTGCAAACCTATTTAAAACATGTCATCAAAATTCTAAAATTAATCTTAATCAGGAAAAATTACTAATGATGTTCCATAAATTATTTATTTAAATTTTTTCAAAAAGATTCGAATTAGCTTGTTTTTCTTTTCTTTTATTTTTTGGTTGAATTTTGAATTTTAAAGAGTCGGAATTGAAGCTAAACTATGTTTCAAAATTTAATTTTCATTTTTTTTCCCTGTTTTCTCCTCTTTTAAACGGTTCAATTAAATGTTTTTTTTCATCATTTATTATCTACAAAAAAATCCTCCGTAAAAGGAAAAAAAATGTACGAAGGAATGACAGACAGAAATACCCTTTTTTATATATATATATATATATATATATATATATATATATATATATATATATATATATATATAGATTTATTTATTAAAGGTAAATTGAGCAAATTGGCTATTTCTGACAATTTATTTAAGTGTGTATCAAACTGGTAGCCCTTCGCATTAATCAGTAGCCAAGAAGTAGTGTTTGGTCTCAAAAAGGTTGGTGACCCCTGATCTAGTCAATACTACTATGATTACGTCAATATTTTTTACAGTTATAAAATGTTTATAAAGTCAGGAATATGACCAATGTATGATCCTGTAACTACTTGGTATCGGATCGATACCCAAATGTGTGGTATCATCCAAAACTAATGTCAAGTATCAAAGAAGAAAAGAATAAGTGATTATTACATTTTAACAGAGGTGTAGATAGAACATGTTAAAACAGAAAACAGGGCGACACCTACCCTTTACATCAGTATTTCTTGGCCATATTATTATTGGTTTATTAGGTATTATATTTTATTGTATTATCCAGTAACGACTTGGTATTGGATCGATACCCAAATGTGTGGTATCATCCAAAACTAATGACAAGTATCAAAGAAGAGAAGAATAAGTGATTATTACATTTTAACAGAGGTGTAGATAGAACATGTTAAAACAGAAAACAGGGCGACACCTACCCTTTACATCAGTATTTCTTGGCCATATTATTATTGGTTTATTAGGTATTATATTTTATTGTATGATCCAGTAACGACTTGGTATTGGATCGATACCCAAGTGTGTGGTATCATCCAAAACTAATGTCAAGTGTCAAAGAAGAGAAGAATAAGTGATTATTACATTTTAACAGAAGTGTAGATAGAACATGTTAAAACAGAAAATAAGCAGATATTAACAGTAAATGAACAAGTAAATGAATAATCCATTTTTTACAGTTTGTCCCTCATAATGTGTCGAAAATAATAGGTGTATAAATGACAAAATATGTTACTGCATACGTCAGCAGACTAATTAGGAGTCTTTTTTTGTTTACTTACTACTAAAAGACAAGTTGTCTAGTATGTTCAACATTTTATTTAAGGACTAAATGACAATAATAAACATATGTTTCATGTACACTAACATTTTTTGATTACAATAAAGACAATAATGAATTTTTAGTGCACCTCTTTATTTAGAAATGTATTGAAATACACTATGATACCAATACCGGTATCAGTCTTTCAGTTATTTTTTTTTTATCCAGGATGTCTCTGTGGATTACTAAAGTCATCTTTCCCTCTATCGTGACTAGTCTCCCAGTCGGTTTTCACCCAGTATGTCTCTGTACATTTCTGTAATCATCTTTCCATCCATCCTGACGAGTCTCTCAGTTGGTTTTAATCTAATATTGACAATTTTTGTGGTCCGCTTTATTTAAAAAAATTGGGGAATACATTTCGGTGTGGTACCAAAATATTGGTATGGAGTAGCAGACATTTTGACCACAACCCAAAGGGCGTCAAATGTATAATTTCTGTCAAAATTAC
Organism: Nerophis ophidion; assembly: GCF_033978795.1. Taxonomy (NCBI): domain Eukaryota; kingdom Metazoa; phylum Chordata; class Actinopteri; order Syngnathiformes; family Syngnathidae; genus Nerophis; species Nerophis ophidion. The sequence goes on along the minus strand of NC_084619.1, from coordinate 66,763,298 downwards.
AATTTCTTTAAGTTATATATTTTTATATATATATATATATATATATATATATATATATACATATATATAATAAGCTTTTTAATTAAAAAAACATTGTTTTTAAGGAAAGTAAAAAAAAAAGTTAAATAATAAAATAAAGAAATACATAAACATTTTCTAAGTAAAGTAAAAAAATGAAAAAATAAAAAAAGTTTTTTTCAGGAAAGTAAAAAAATAATAAAAAATAAAATAATAAAATGATTAAATAAATAAACACTGTTTTTATTTTTTTTTAAGGAAAGTAAAAAATTATAAAAATAATGATGAATAAATAGAATAAACAGTTTTTTAAGGAAAGTTGAAAAAATTTAAAATAATAAAATAAAGAAATAAATAAACACTGTTTTTTTAAGGGAAGTAAAAAACGAATAAATAAAACAGTTTTTTTAAGGAAAGTAAAGTAATAACAATAAAAAATAAAATCACAAAATAAATAAATAAATGAAGACTGTTTTTATTTTTTTTAAAGGAAAGTAAAAAATAATAAAAATAATGATAAATTAATAAATACTTTTTTATGCAAAGTAAAAAAAAATTATAAAAAGTAATATAATAAAATAAAGAACTAAATAAAAGTAAAAGAACTAAAAGTAAAGTAAAAAAAATAAGAAATAAAAAAACAATTTTTTTTTTAGGAAAGTAAGAAAATAACAATAAAAAATAAAATAATAAAATAAATAAACAATGTTTTATTTAGGAAAGTAAAAAAAAACATAAAAATAATGATAAATAAATAAATAAAAAACACTTTTTTCAAGGAAAGTAAAACATCATAAAAAATTATGATAAATAAATAAATAAAATAAAAAATAATATTAATAATAATTATAAAATAAATAAATAAATAATTAAACACTATTTTTTTGGAAATGTATGTAACAAAAGTTCCTCCCCCAGCCATAATGACCATGAGCCATCTCCAAACAAACTTCCCACGTTACCCAGGGAAGCTGCCAGGTTGCAGAGAGGACATTTTTCCTTCTTCTGTTGTCAAATAAAAGTCAAAGTCATTATGTGCAGCAGATGGAATTACATTTAGCATTTGAAACTCCATTAAATAAACCAAGGCATAATATTAGCTGTCCTGTTACCCTGTAATAGCATCACTTTGGATTAGCTCCCGCCCGCCGCCAAGCGTGTCGGATGTTAATGAACTAACTCCCAGCATCCTTTCTTAAATGGCTTAAAGTTGCAATGCATCCTCCTTCATTTGGAAGTAATCAGTGTCAGAATGCAAGCCAGGACACATTTTTGCATCCAATAACGGACAAGCATGTATTAACAACAACAATCAAGTTGCTAGGCAGGTCACCAACATCAAACAGTAAAAAAAAATATATATAAATAATTATAAGAACTATTGTTATAATTAGTGATTAAACCTGTGAATTATCCCAACATATAAGGATGAAATGTAAACAAATCAATCGTTTCCAAATTGAAATCAAATGTTAAAATTGTAATAAGATCCATAAAATGCTATAGTTATATTTACTAAGATTATATTTGTTTTTTCTTCAACTAAAAAAAAAGGTTTTATTTTTTTAAATTAATACTGTATTAATTTTATTTTATTTTTATTTTCATATGTTACATATTACTAAACAATACGGCCCTGCGATGAGGTGGCGACTTGTCCAGGGTGTACCCCGCCTTCCGCCCGATTGTAGCTGAGATAGGCGCCAGCGCCCCCCGTGACCCCAAAAGGGAATGAGCGGTAGAAAATGGATGGATGGACTTGCATTTGTCCTATACATCAGTGGTCCTTTTTTTTTTTTTTTCTTTTTTTCCCTTTGTCATGAAAAAGGGGCGTTTTTGTCATGAAAAACGGAGGTTTTTGTGGTTGGTGCACTAATTAGCCTTTGTTTTTTTATGTTGTTTTAAATAAAAACATTTTTTAAAAATTACAAAAAAATGCTTTTTCTTTTTTTAAATAAAAATGAATAAAAATTTCTTCTGCGGCCCGGTACCAATGGGGCCACGGCCCGGTGGTTGGGGACTACTGCTATACATGTCAGGCTTGCCCCTGACAGTTTGTCTATGTGTTAGTTTTTTCCTCTGCATTTGTCTGTTTCCTGTGTTTGGTATTTCCTGTCTTTTAGTTCCTGTCAAGTGCTCTTAATTTGTCAGCTTCCTGTCTTGTTCCCTGAGTGTTGTGTTCCTTCTCAGTGTGTTTAGTATTTCCTGTCCTTAGTTCCTGTCTAGTGCTCTTATTTGGTCAGCTTCCTGTCTTGTTCCCTCAGCGCTGTGTTCCCCCTTCAGCTGCGGCTGATTGGCATCTGGCCACACCTGTTGCCAATCAGCCGGCTCCTATTTGTACCTCCTTTGTCTTGTGTCAGTTGCTGGATTATTGTATTGTCATTTGTATTGTCGTTGCCTCATGTCGCGTCTGTGATTCTTTTCAGCTATTACCTGTCATGCTACATTTTGTCCTGGTCGTCGTAGCGGTAAGCTGTTCTTGTTAGCCATTAGTTATTTCCCAGTTTTTCTGTTTGCTTTCCACTAGCTTCCATGCTAAAGTTCCTTTTTGTTTTCTAGCTTCCAGTGCTAGCTCCCTTAGTTTGTTATTCCGCCCACGTGCGTGCTTTTTGTTTGTTCTTGTTTGGTTTGAATTAAATCATGTTTTCAAATGCTATGCCTGCCTCCGTCTCTGCATCTTGGGGTTCGACACCAAGTAACCCTGACAATACATCCCTAACGTTGTATGTAAGGTTAATATCACATGCATTATATGGAATTATGTAAACTGCATCAATATTTTGCTGTTAATTAAATTACTATATGTGTATATATATATATATATATATATATATATATATATATATATATATATATATATATATATGTATGTATGTATGTATGTATATCATGGGTGTCAAACTCTGGCCCGCCATGTAATTTCTTTTGGCCCTTGAGGCAATATCAATTTAGCATTAGAGCTTATCCTCCATACAAACAGTGTGCCGGCCAAGCCTCATGATATAAGCAGCTTGTACACACTCATAAGTGAATGCAAAGCATACTTGGTCAACAGCTATACAGGTCACACCGAGGGTGGCCGTATCCATCCATCCATCCATTTTTCTACAGCTTATTCCCTTTCGGGGTCGCGGGGGGTGCTGGCGCCTATCTCAGCTACAATCGGGCGGAAGGCGGGGTACACCCTGGACAAGTCGCCACCTCATCGCAGGGCCAACACAGATAGACAGACAACATTCACACACTAGGGCCAATTTAGTGTTGCCAATCAACCTATCCCCAGGTGCACGTCTTTGGAAGTGGGAGGAAGCCGGAGTACCCGGAGGGAACCCACGCATTCACGGGGAGAACATGCAAACTCCACACAGAAAGATCCCGAGCCTGGATTTGAACCCAGGGCTGCAGGACCTTCGGATTGTGAGGCAGACGCACTAACCCCTCTGCCACTGTGAAGTGGACCTTTGTATTCGTAAGACTCCGGCTTATTAGTGATTCCTAGAGCCTAAAAAAAGTCTGCGGGCTATAGAGCGTTTTCCGTTCGGGCTCCAGTACTCTGGAATGCCCTCCCGGTAACAGTTCGAGATGCTACCTCAGTAGAAGCATTTAAGTCTCACTTTAAAACTCATCTGTATACTCTAGCCTTTAAATAGACCTCCTTTTTAGACCAGTTGATCTGCCGCTTCTTTTCTTTCTCCTATGTCCCCCCCTCCCTTGTGGAGGGGGTCCGGTCCGATGACCATGGATGAAGTACTGGCTGTCCAGAGTCGAGACCCAGGATGGACCGCTCGTCGGGACCCAGGATGGACCGCTCGCCTGTATCGGTTGGGGACATCTCTACGCTGCTGATCCGCCTCCGCTTGAGATGGTTTCCTGTGGACGGGACTCTGGCTGCTGTCTTGGATCCGCTTGAACCGAACTCTCGCGGCTGTGTTGGAGCCACTATGGATTGAACTTTCACAGTATCATGTTAGACCCGCTCGACATCCATTGCTTTCGGTCCCCTAGAGGGGGGGGGGGGTTGCCCACATCCGAGGTCCTCTCCAAGGTTTCTCACAGTCAGCATTGTCACTGGCGTCCCACTGGATGTGAATTCTCCCTGCCCACTGGGTGTGAGTTTTCCTTGCCCTTTTGTGGGTTCTTCCGAGGATGTTGTAGTCGTAATGATTTGTGCAGTCCTTTGAGACATTTGTGATTTGGGGCTATATAAATAAACATTGATTGATTGATTGATTGTGAGGCAGACGCACTAACCCCTCTGCCACCGTGAAGCCGTATAAACAACTTCAACACTGTTACAAATATGCACTACACTGTGAACCCACACCAAACAAGAATGACAAACACATTTCGGGAGAACATCCGCACCGTAACACAACAGAACAAATACCCAGAACCCCTTGCAGCACTAACTCTTCCGGGACGCTACAATACACGCTACCACCTAAAAGTTTAATTCGATCAACCTTGTATTTGAGTTTGACACTCCTGATGTATATGAATAAATAGTATCCGTATTTATTTACTGGTATTTGCTTTCTTTTCTGTATTAGTTATTTTACTTTTATCCTTGTCTGACCGCTTAGTTTGCATCCCGCTTAGCAGCTGCAGCCTGACTTATTAACGCAGCACAAAAAGCGATTGAGCTGAGGTGGAAGCAACATTATTTGATGTTCCTGCGCGGGGGGAACACGCCACAAGACCTTAAAAGAAGCGCCGACTGTGGCCTAAATGAAACAAATGAAGGAACGGCGGAAAAGAGACAGGGGCTAATGAAGAGAGCTAATCAGGAGAACGGTGAGGCCGAAGCAACCGACGCTTTCACGCGGTGCCTCGCCTTCTTTTATTCCTTCCTGCAAATCTTACCTGGCCGTTACCTTCCTAACAAGGCCGTTTTAATTGTCCTCCCCGTGCAGTTCATTTGAATTGCAGCTCTCGGCGTGCACGTGGATAACAACCTTCAGCGGGTCGATAACACACCTCCAGTGAAAGTCTGCAGACAACAAACATTAAGTGCGTAACAGTCCTATATAAACAGCCTTTATGGTGATGCCCTGCAAAAAAAAAAAACAGAAATGTCAGAAAATGCCATAAAAGGTGCAAAAGGGAGAGAGAGACATGAGGCGGGTGAGGAGACGCCAGCTTGTAATCACGACATGTCCTCCAAAGCACAGAAAGCGAGAGAAAGAGGGCGCTAAAAAGGATGTTGCTGAGTTAGAATGGAGAGAAGTGAAAAGGCGCGCATGGTCGGGGAATATAAAAGCATTCAAAGCGCTGAAAAGGAGTCCAGGGACGGAAAGAGAGCAGCGGAGACGACGACAACGACGACAAAAGGATATTCAGCGACGTCCTCGTCCGTTGTTTGGCTCGGTTGGTAGAGCAGACGTGCCAGCAACAGGAGGGTTGCAGGTTCCATCCTCGCTTCCGCCATCTTTGTCACTGCCGTTGTGTGAAACAAACACTTACCAATCGACGGATTTAAGTTGCTCCAGTGTCAAAAGATGCGAAAGTCCTGATCGTTTGGTCCGCACATTTTACCGGCGATGCTAACGCAGCTATTCGGCCATGCTAGTGCTATAAATAGCGTCAATAGCTATTCGCTCAATAGCTTAAATTTCTTCTTCAATTTCGTTTTCGCTATCTGCCTCCATACTCCGACCATCTGTTTCAATACATGCGTAATCTGTTGAATCGCTTAAAGGGGAACATTATCACCAGACCTATGTAAGCGTCAATATATACCTTGATGGTGCAGAAAAAAGACCATCTATTTTTTTAACCGATTTCCGAACTCTAAACGGGTGACTTTTGGCGAATTAAACGCCTTTCTGTTTATCGCTCTGGAGGCGATGACATCAGAATGTGACGTCGCTGAGGTAACACACCCGCCATTTTCATTTTCAACACATTGTAAACATTGGGTCTCAGCTCTGTTATTTTCAGTTTTTTTGACTATTTTTTGGAACCTTGGAGACATCATGCCTCGACGGTGTGTTGTCGGAGGGTGTAACAACACTAACAGGGAGGGATTCAAGTTGCACCACTGGCCCGAAGATGCCAAAGTGTCTGCCGCCAGACCCCCATTGAATGTGCCAGAGTGTCTCCACATTTGACCGGCGATGCTAAGGCAGACATGGCACAGAGATGTATGGATAACCTGCAAATGCATTTGCAACGATAGTCAACGAAATCACAAAGGTGAGTTTTGTTGATGTTGACTGCCAGCTAATCGATGCTAACAAGCTATTTACCGGCGGTGCTAAAGCAGACATGGCACAGAGATGTATGGATAACCTGTAGATGCATTTGCAACTATATCACGTTTCCTTCCACCCACATTTAATGCGAAACAAACACTTACCAATCGACGGATTTAAGTTGCTCCAGTGTCAAAAGATGCAAAAGTCCTGATCGTTTGGTCCGCACATTTTACCGGCGATTCTAACGCAGCTATTCGGCCATGCTATGGCTATGAATAGCGTCAATAGCTATTCGCTCAATAGCTTCAGTTTCTTCTTCAATACTTTCATACTCCAACCATCTGTTTCAATACATGCGTAATCTGTTGAATCGCTTAAGTCGCTGAAATCCGAGTTTGAAGCCGAGCTAATGTCGATATATCTTGCTGTGGTATTCCCATTGTTTGTTTACATTGGCAGCACTGTGTGACGTCACAGGGAAATAAGGCACTTTAAAGCTTTATTTAGGGATATTCCGAGACCGGTAAAATTTTGAAAAAAATTTCAAAAAATACAACAAGCCACTGGGAACTGATTTTTATTATTTTTAACCCTTTTGAAATTGTGATAATGTTCCCCTTTAATATAGTAAATATGCACACTTTTTTTCCATCTGGCTGCATGTAAAGTAACACAATATGTAGCCTGCTGTAAATCCTGCCTCATTTTTTCCTACGCTTTGTACCCTGCGGCTTAAAAAGTGGGTGGCTAATTTATAGATTTTTCTTAGCCAATGGCCGTAATACAAATAGTTCGAAAATAGATAGATAGATAGATAGATAGATAGATAGATAGATAGATAGATAGATAGATAGATAGATAGATAGATAGATAGATAGATAGATAGATAGATAGATAGATAGATAGATAGATAGATAGATAGATAGATAGATAGATAGATAGATAGATAGATAGATGGATGGATGGATGGATGGATGGATGGATGGATGGATAGATAGATAGATAGATAGATAGATAGATAGATAGATAGATAGATAGATAGATAGATAGATAGATAGATAGATAGATAGATAGATAGATAGATAGATAGATAGATAGATAGATAGTACTTTATTGTTTCCTTCAGGAGAGTTCCTTCCGGAAAATTAAAATTCCAGCAGCAGTGTACAGAGTTGAAATCAATTTTAAAAAATGAAATAATGGGGGTTTAAAAGGAGACTAAATAGAGAAATATTACAAAAAGAATAAAAAAAATTAAAAAGCAAGAACAGGAATAACAATATAACAGTAAAATAAGAATATAAGAAGAGAAAGTAGGCAGTAGTGACCATGTTATGAAAACGTATTGCACTGTTATTGTTTTGCATCCCCTGTCATCCTAGTACCCCCCGTCCCCCGCCCCAGAGAGGAGTTGTACAGTCTAATGGCTGCTAGACTTTTGACAAGAACAAGAAAGTTTGATCACATTACGCCTGTACTGGCTCACCTGCACTGGCTTCCTGTGCACTTAAGATGTGACTTTAAGGTTTTACTACTTACGTATAAAATACTACACGGTCTAGCTCCATCCTATCTTGCCAATTGTATTGTACCATATGTCCCAGCAAGAAATCTGCGTTCAAAGGACTCCGGCTTATTAGTGATCCCCAAAGCCCAAAAAAAGTCTGCGGGCTGTAGAGCTTTTTCATTTCGGGCTCCAGTACTCTGGAATGCCCTCCCGGTAACAGTTCGAGATGCTACCTCAGTAGAAGCATTTAAGTCTCACCTTAAAACTCATCTGTATACTCTAGCCTTTAAATAGACTCCATTTTTAGACCAGTTGATCTGCCGTTTCTTTTCTTTTTCTTCTATGTCCCACTCTCCCTTGTGGAGGGGGTCCGGTCCGATCCGGTGGCCATGTACTGCTCGCCTGTGTATCGGCTGGGGACATCTCTGCGCTGCTGATCCGCCTCCGCTTGGGATGGTTTACTGCTGGCTCCGCTGTGAACGGGACTCTCGCTGCTGTGTTGGATCCGCTTTGGACTGGACTCTCGCGACTGTGTTGGATACATTATGGATTGAACTTTCACAGTATCATGTTAGACCCGCTCAACATCCATTGCTTTCCTCCTCTCCAAGGTTCTCATAGTCATTATTGTCACCGATGTCCCACTGGGTGTGAGTTTTCCTTGCCCTTATGTGGGCCTACCGAGGATGTCGTAGTGGTTTGTGCAGCCCTTTGAGACACTAGTGATTTAGGGCTATATAAGTAAACATTGATTGATTGATTGATTGATAATGGCGTGTGGGACAAAGGAGTTCTTGAGTCTATTCGTCCTGCACTTGGGATGAAGCAGTCTAGAACTGAACAGGCTCCTCTGGCTACTGATAACGCTATGCAGAGGGTGACTGGCATCATCCAGGATGCTCACTAGTTTGTCCACAGTCCTCTTCTCTGCCACCGTCACCAGTGAGTCCAGTTTCATTCCCATTGTAGAACCGGCCCCGCCTGATCAGTTTCTCAAGTCTGGAGCTGTCCTTCTTAGATGTACTGCCCCCCCAGAACACTGGCAACCACAGACTGGTAGTACATCCACAGGAGTTTTCTACAAATGTTGAAGGAGTGCAGTCTCCTGAGGAAGTACAGCCTGCTCTGTCCTTTCTTGTACTGATGGTCCGTGTTAACAGTCCAGTCCAGCTTATTGACCACCCAAACCCCGAGGTACTTGAATGAGTCCACGGTCTGTACCTGAACTACCTCGATCACAATAGGTTTGCGACCGTGGACTCCACCTCCCAAAGTCAATGACCAGCTCCTTGGTCTTTGACGGATTGAGCTGCAAGAGGTTCATGTGGCACCGGATAACAAAGTCCCTCACCAGGTTCCGAAACTCCTCCTCTCTGCCGTCCCTGATGCACCCGACGATGGCTGTGTCATCCGCGTACTTCTGGGTGTGACACAGCTCTGAGTTTCAGCGGTGTACAGGGTGAAGAGAAGAGGGGCCAGCACCGTTCCCTGCGGTGCTCCTGATCACGGTTTCAGACGTGATGTCCTTCAGTCTGACGTACTGTGGCCTGTCGGTGAGGTAGTTCGAAATCCGGGCAACCAGGCAGGGCTCCACTCGCATTTTGTAGAGCTTATCCTGAAGGAGGCGGGGCTGGATGGTATTAAAGGCAAAGAAAATGACAAATACACTAAAATAGGTGTTTTATTGTTTGTGTTAGGGCTGGGCGATATTGCCTTTTTTTAAATACCGCGATATACGATATATTTCTCGTTATTTGGCCTTAGCCTTGATTGAGCACTGGACACATATAATCACAGCAGTTATGGTGATTCTATGTGTTTACATTAAAACATTCTTCTTCATACTGCACTAATATATGCTACTTTTAAACTTTCATGCAGAGAAGGAAATCACAACTGTATCAATTTACCAAAACTGTATTTATTCAAGTTATTAGCAGTAATGCTACTTTTGGTAGCAACGCTTGTGCCCCCACACATGACGAATTAAAGTTGTCTATTTGACATATGGCGTGGAGCAGTGGGGGAGTGGCCCTGCGCAACCCGAGGGTCCCTGGTTCCAATCCCCACCTGGTGCCAACCTCGTCACGTCCGTCGTGTCCTTGAGCAAGACATTTCACCCTTGCTCCTGATGGGTGCTGGTTGGCGCCTTGCATGGCAGCTCCCTCCATCAGTGTGTGAATGGGGGAATGCGGAAGTAGTGTCAAAGCGCTTTGAGTACCTTGAAGGTAGAAAAGCACTATACAAGTACAACCCATTTACCAATATATATATATATATATATATATATATATATATATATATATATATATCAATAAAAGAAATACTTGAATTTTGGTGTTCATTTATTTACACATATACACACACATAACACTCATCTACTCATTGTTGAGTTAAGGGTTGAATTGTCCATCTTTGTTCTATTCTCTGTCACTATTTTTCCAACCACAGCTAGACTCTCTGGCAGAGAAGAAGTCTAGCAAAACTCCTAGCCATTATGGACAACACCTCCCCACCCACTACACTCGGACCTCGCGGAGAGAGTGAGTACGTTCAGTGGAAGGCTCAGACTCCCAAAATGTAACACGGAACGACACAGTATAATGCATATGTTCCTTGACTGCACTTAAATGTAGAATATATGTAGAATATATTTATATGATTCATATATTATTTATATAATGTATATTATTTATTATCATCATTGTTTATTGTGAGCAAACTGTGGTGCTGAATTCAATTAAGTACATTATATTCTACATTCTATTCCAGGGGTCGGGAACCTTTTTGGCTGAGAGAACCAAGAAGCCAATTAATTTAAAATTTATTTCTGTAAGAGCCATGTAATGTGTTTTTTTAAACTGGACACAACTAAACGCGTGCATTTTTAAGTAAGGCCAACATTTCTAGAGTATAATAGGTCTCTTATTCTTTTTAATAACATTGTTATTCTGAAGCTAACTGTGGAAGGGGCGTGGCCTGCGGGCCTGCAGCGAGGCAGGGTGTTGCCAGGACCGGCCTCGAAATCAGCGACGGGTGCGTAGATGGCCCACCTGGGCCGTGTTATCTAATCAACTGTCGCAATGTTGTAAGCAGCAGCCAGGAGGAGAGACGGGGTTGGGGCTGGAGCCAGAGCGCGAGCGAGAACGAAAGAGAAAAAGACAATTGCTGGAAAGCAACTGAGAGACTTATTGAATAATACAACAATATTGTAACCCTGAAACAGGCTCTCATGTTGGTGCTTGGTGGTCTTAAGAACCCCCTGGAGGGCAAGACCCACACTAACCAATAATAAATAAATTACTTCTTACCATTATTGCAATTTCTTGAACATTAAAATGCATGAGAATGTTTCATTTTGAACGTTATTTTTAACACTGTGAATACAAGTGGAATTATTCAATACTTATCATGTTAAGCAATGTCAACTCAGATTTATCCGAGAGCCAGGTGCAGTCATCAAAAGAGCCACATCTGGCTCGCGAGCCATAGGTTCCCTACCCCTGTTCTATTCTATTCTATGTACAGTAGATGGCAGTATTGTCCTGTTTAAGAGTGTCATAAGTCCACAATATTGAAGCTTAAGGCAGACGAGCTGTTTTACGGTAGACGAAAATGTGACTGCTGTTGTTGTGTGTTATTACCGGGCTGGGAGGACTTCAATGAAACTGCCCAACAATAAACCCACATAAGAAACCAACAACTTGCCCTCAATCATTCTACAGTTATAACGTCATTGGGCAGACACGCTCTTTATACTGTGGGAAAGGGGACGTGAAAACAGACTGTCGACACGTCACCCAGGTCTGCTTGGAGCTGGAGGGGGCGTGGCTTCAAACTCCGCCTGAATTCCAGGAGGTTTTCGGGAGAGGCGCTGAATTTCAGGAGTGTCCCGGAAACTCCAGGAGGGTTGGCAAGTATGCCTTGGGCAAGACACTTTACCCACCTGCTCCCAGTGCCACCCACACTGCTTTAAATGTAAAAATTAGAAATCGGGTTTCACTTTGTAAAGCCTTTTGAGTCACTAGAGAAAAAGAGCTATATAAGTATAATTCACTTCACTTCCGAACATGCGCTCCTTTCATTAGTACTACCACCGCCACCGTATTGGCGGTCCGCCAGTTGTCGGCCTGTCTCGGGCGACACGCCCCTGAGCTCCTGCCAATGGGAGATTGACCAAAGTTTTGGGGAAAGTGACATTCAAAAGCCAGAAACTTTTGATAAGAACAAGAAAGTCTGGTCATAGTACATCTAATCACTCGTACAAAGCTGTAAGAACGACTACAAACTGTATTCCCAGAGCTAAATAAACAATATTACCCAAGTTAAAATCTTCTATCCAGCCATCCATTTTTTTACCACTTGTCCCTATCACTAGCCTCAAATATTAATACAGTATTTTTAATTAATATTAATTGCAATTAATCCCGCACATATGTTGCTCCAAAACCTATATGTACCATTCTGATCCTCGAATTCATCCTAACTCGCTATGCAGGGTTTCCAAGATGTTGTCCAGTTTGCAATTGAGTCCAAAATCACAAAATTCTAAAAGATGTAGTTGAATCCAAGAATTATTCGTGGATATATTGGTGAATTGTTACAATCCTACAAAATGTCATAAGCTTTGTGAGAAGTCATATTGTTGTATTTAAACAAAATCCAAGCCTGATGAGTCTTCTTATTGGAAAGTAGTCACTCAAAAAAAAAAAAAGCATTGCTTGAAAGTAGACTCATCAACAAAGCTTTAGTGGCTGCAGGTGTCTGCAAACACGTCAAACTTTGTTTGACAAACACCCGCCATCTCCCGTCTGCCAAACGACTAAAGAATGAGAGTAAGTGTGTTGACAGCTTACAACCCAAATGTGTCGCCGTCTGATGGAAATATATGCAGCGGCGGCGGCCTTAAACCCGTTTTTATTATGCGACACCTGTGCGATTCCACACAGGATCCAATTAAACCAAGACTGCATTCTCACGCTATTTGAATATATATATTTATATACAAAACCCCTAAAGCAGTGAAGTTGTCACTTTGTGTAAATGCTAAATAAAAAGAAAACACAACAAATCCTTTTCGACTTATAGACTGCAAAGACAATATAGTTTATGTTCACACTGGAAAACGTTGTTATTTATAGCAAATATTAGCTCATTTGGAATTTGATGCATTCAACATGTTTCAAAAAAGCTGGCTCAAGTGGCAAAAAAGACTGAAAAAGTTGAGGGATGCTCGTCAAAGACTTATTTGGAACATCCCACAGGTGAACCGGTTAATTGGGAACAGGTGGGTGCCCATGATTGGCTATAAAAGCAGCGTCCATGAAATAATCACTCGTTCACAAACAAGGACGGGGGCGAGGGTCACCACTTTGTCGACAAACGCCTGAGCAAATTGTTTAAGAACAACATTTCTCAACAAGTAATTTAGGGATTTCACCATCTACGCTCCGTAATATCATCAAAAGGTTCAGAGAATCTGGAGAAACCACTGCACGTAAGCCATGTTATTAAGCACCTTCCATCCCTCAGGCGCTACTGCATCAAAAAGCCACATCAGTGTGTAAAGGATATCACCACATGGGCTCAGGAACACTTCAGAAAACCACTGTCAGTAACTAGAGCCGGTCGCTACATCTGTAAGTGCAAGTTAAAACTCTACAATGCGAAGCCAAAGCCATTTATCAACAACACCCAGAAACACCGCCGGCTTCGCTGGGGCCCGAGCTCAGCTAAGATGGACTGATGCAAAGTGGAAAAAGTGTTCTGTGGTCTGACGAGTCCACATTTCACATTGTTTTTGGAAACTGTGGACCAAACAGGAGAACGATCAAGCGGCTTCCATGAAATAATTACTTGTTCACAAACAAGGACGGGGCGAGGGTCACCACTTTGTCGACAAACGCCTGAGCAAATTGTTTAAGAACAACATTTCTCAACAAGGAATTTAGGGATTTCACCATCTACACTCCATAATATCATCAAAAAGTTCGGAGAATCTGGAGAAACCACTGCACGTACGCCATGTTAGTAAGCACCTTCCCTTTCCTCAGGCGCTACTGCATCAAAAAGCCACATCAGTGTGTAAAGGATATCACCACATGGGCTCAGGAACACTTCAGAAAACTACTGTCAGTAACTACAGTTGGTCGCTACATCTGTAAGTGCAAGTTAAAACTCTACAATGCAGAGCCAAAGCCAATTATCAACAACACCCAGAAACGGCGCCGGCTTTGCTGGGCCCGAGCTCAGCTAAGATGGACTGATGCAAAGTGGAAAAAGTGTTCTGTGGTCTGACGAGTCCACATTTCACATTGTTTTTGGAAACTGTGGACCAAACAGGAGAACGATCAAGCGGCTTCCATGAAATAATTACTTGTTCACAAACAAGGACGGGGGCGAGGGTCACCACTTTGTTGACAAATGCCTGAGCAAATTGTTTAAGGACAACATTTCTCAACAAGGAATTTAGGGATTTCACCATCTACACTCCGTAATATCATCAAAAGGTTCAGAAAATCTGGGTAAATCACTGCACGTAAGCCATGTTATTAAGCACCTTCCATCCCTCAGGCGCTACTGCATCAAAAAGCCACATCAGTGTGTAAAGGATATCACCACATGGGCTCAGGAACACTTCAGAAAACAACTGTCAGTAACTACAGTCGGTCGCTACATCTGTAAGTGCAAGTTAAAACTCTACTATGCGAAGCCAAAGCCGTTTATCAACAACACCCAGAAACGCCGCCGGCTTCGCTGGGGCCCGAGCTCAGCTAAGATGGACTGATGCAAAGTGTAAAATTGTTCTGTGTTCTGACCAGTCCACATTTCACATTGTTTTTTGGAAACTGTGGACCAAAGAGGAGAAGAACGATCAAGCAGCTTCCATGAAATAATTACTTGTTCACAAACAAGGACGGGGCGAGGGTCACCACTTTGTCGACAAATGCCTGAGCAAATTGTTTAAGGACAACATTTCTCAACAAGGAATTTAGGGATTTCACCATCTACACTCCGTAATATCATCAAAAGGTTCAGAAAATCTGGGTAAATCACTGCACGTAAGCCATGTTATTAAGCACCTTCCATCCCTCAGGCGCTACTGCATCAAAAAGCCACATCAGTGTGTAAAGGATATCACCACATGGGCTCAGGAACACTTCAGAAAACTACTGTCAGTAACTACAGTTGGTCGCTACATCTGTAAGTGCAAGTTAAAACTCTACAATGCAAAGCCAAAGCCATTTATCAACAACACCCAGAAACGCCGCCGGCTTCGCTGGGGCCCAAGCTCAGCTAAGATGGACTGATGCAAATTGTAAAAGTGTTCTGTGGTCAGACCAGTCCACATTTCACATTGTTTTTTGGAAACTGTGGACCAAAGAGGAGAAGAACGATCAAGCAGCTTCCATGAAATAATTACTTGTTCACAAACAAGGATGGGGGCGAGGGTCACCACTTTGTTGACAAATGCCTGAGCAAATTGTTTAAGGACAACATTTCTCAACAAGGAATTTAGGGATTTCACCATCTACACTCCGTAATATCATCAAAAGGTTCAGAAAATCTGGGTAAATCACTGCACGTAAGCCATGTTATTAAGCACCTTCCATCCCTCAGGCGCTACTGCATCAAAAAGCCACATCAGTGTGTAAAGGATATCACCACATGGGCTCAGGAACACTTCAGAAAACCACTGTCAGTAACTACAGTCAGTCGCTACATCTGTAAGTGCAAGTTAAAACTCTACTATGCGAAGCCAAAGCCATTTATCAACAACACCCAGAAAGGCCGCCGGCTTCGCTGGGGCCCGAGCTCAGCTAAGATGGACTGATGCAAAGTGTAAAAGTGTTCTGTGGTCCGACCAGTCCACATTTCACATTGTTTTTGGAAACTGTGGACCAAAGAGGAGAAGAACGATCAAGCAGCTTCCATGAAATAATCACTCGTTCACAAACAAGGACGGGGCGAGGGTCACCACTTTGTCGACAAACGCCTGAGCAAATTGTTTAAGAACAACATTTCTCAACAAGGAATTTAGGGATTTCACCATCTACACTCCGTAATATCATCAAAAGGTTCAGAAAATCTGGAGAAATCACTGCACGTAGGCCATGTTTATTAAGCACCTTCCATCCCTCAGGCGCTACTGCATCAAAAAGCCACATCAGTGTGTAAAGGATATCACCACATGGGCTCAGGAACACTTCAGAAAACCACTGTCAGTAACTGGAGTTGGTCGCTACATCTGTAAGTGCAGGTTAAAACTCTACAATGCGAAGCCAAAGCCATTTATCAACAACACCCAGAAACGCCGCCGGCTTCGCTGGGGCCCGAGCTCAGCTAAGATGGACTGATGCAAAGTGTAAAATTGTTTTGTGTTCTGACCAGTCCACATTTCACATTATTTTTTGGAAACTGTGGACCAAAGAGGAGAAGAACGATCAAGCAGCTTCCATGAAATAATTACTTGTTCACAAACAAGGACGGGGCGAGGGTCACCACTTCGTCGACAAATGCCTGAGCAAATTTTTTAAGGACAACATTTCTCAACAAGTAATTTAGGGATTTCACCATCTACACTCCGTAATATCATCAAAAGGTTCAGAAAATCTGGATAAATCACTGCACGTAAGCCATGTTATTAAGCACCTTCCATCCCTCAGGCGCTACTGCATCAAAAAGCCACATCAGTGTGTAAAGGGTATCACCGCATGGGCTCAGGAACAATTCAGAAAACCACTGTCAGTAACTACAGTCGGTCGCTACATCTGTAAGTGCAAGTTAAAACTCTACAATGCAAAGCCAAAGCCATTTATCAACAACACCCAGAAATGCCGCCGGCTTCGCTGGGTTCCGAGTTCAGCTAAGATGGACTGATGCAAAGTGGAAAAGTGTTCTGTGGTCTGACCAGTCCACATTTTACATTGTTTTTGGAAACTGTGGACCAAAGAGGAGAAGAACGATCAAGCAGCTTCCATGAAATAATCACTCGTTCACAAACAAGGACGGGGGCGAGGGTCACCACTTTGTCGACAAACGCCTGAGCAAATTGTTTAAGAACAACATTTCTCAACAAGGAATTTAGGGATTTCACCATCTACGCTCCGTAATATCATCAAAAGGTTCAGAAAATTTGGAGAAATCACTGCACGTAAGCCATGTTATTAAGCACCTTCCATCCCTCAGGCGCTACTGCATCAAAAAGCCACATCAGTGTGTAAAGGATATCACCACATGGGCTCAGGAACACTTCAGAAAACCACTGTGAGTAACTACAGTCGGTCGCTACATCTGTAAGTGCAAGTTAAAACAATACAATGCAAAGCCAAAGCCATTTATCAACAACACCCAGAAACGCCGCCGGCTTCGCTGTGGCCCGAGCTCAGCTAAGATGGACTGATGCAAAGTGTAAAATTGTTCTGTGTTCTGACCAGTCCACATTTCACATTGTTTTTTGGAAACTGTGGACCAAAGAGGAGAAGAACGATCAAGCAGCTTCCATGAAATAATTACTTGTTCACAAACAAGGACGGGGCGAGGGTCACCACTTTGTTGACAAATGCCTGAGCAAATTGTTTAAGAACAACATTTCTCGACAAGGAATTTAGGGATTTCACCATCTGCACTCCATAATATCATCAAAAAGTTCAGAGAATCTGGAGAAACCACTGCACGTACGCCATGTTATTAAGCACCTTCCATCCCTCAGGCGCTACTGCATCAAAAAGCCACATCAGTGTGTAAAGGATATCACCACATGGGCTCAGGAACACTTCAGAAAACCACTGTCAGTAACTACAGTC
The DNA here is from genome assembly GCF_033978795.1 of Nerophis ophidion. Taxonomy (NCBI): domain Eukaryota; kingdom Metazoa; phylum Chordata; class Actinopteri; order Syngnathiformes; family Syngnathidae; genus Nerophis; species Nerophis ophidion. The sequence continues at coordinate 66,745,770 of NC_084619.1, read as the reverse complement.
GGTCGCTACATCTGTAAGTGCAAGTTAAAACTCTACAATGCAAAGCCAAAGCCATTTGTCAACAACACCCAGAAATGCCGCCGGCTTCGCTGGGGCCCGAGCTCAGCTAAGATGGACTGATGCAAAGTGTAAAAGTGTTCTGTGGTCCGACCAGTCCACATTTCACATTGTTTTTGGAAACTGTGGACCAAAGAAGAGAAGAACGATCAGGACTGTTCTAGGGTGAAAGTGTAAAAGTCAGCATGTGTGATGGTATGGGGGTGTATTAGGCACCGTTAATGCTGAAAGGTACATATAGCTTTTGGAGCAACATATGTTGTTATCATGGACGCCCCTGCTTATTCCAGCAAGACGATGCCAAGCCAGGTGTTACAACAGCGTGGCTTCTTAGTAAAAGAGTGCGGGTATTAGACTGGCCTGCCTGTAGTCCAGACTATTGAAAATGTGTGAAGGCTAAAATATTAGGCAGGAGACTGTTGAACAAGTTAAACTGTACATCAAGCAAGAATGGGAAAGAATTCCACTTCAAAAATGTGTCTCCTCAGTTCCCAAACCTTTTACAGAGTGTTGTTAAAAGGAAAGGCCATGTAACACACTGGTAAAAATGCCTTTTTTTGCAATGTGTTGCTGCCATTACATTCTAACTTAATGATTATTTGCAGAAAAAACCCAGAAATTTCTCAGTGTGAACATGAAAAATCTTGTCTTTGCAGTCTATTCAATTGAATATAAGTTGAAAAGCGCTGATGTTTTTAGCTTGTCCTGAAGAATTTGGAAGTAATCCTCCTTTTTGTATCGACCCATTTAAAGCAGAAGTTCCATTGGCAGCAAAACAGGCCCGGAGCATAATACTACCACCACCAGGATTGACAGTAGGTCTGGTGTTCCTTGGATTAAAGGCCTCACCTTTTCTCCCTCCAAACATATTACTGGGTAATGTGGCCAAACAGCCCCAGTTTTGTTTCATCCGACCACAGAACTTTCCTCCAGAAGGTCTTCTGCAACAGGCGGACATCTCGGTGTGGGCGTGCTCTCCAGTCCGTGTTGAGTGTAGGAAGGAAAGCAGGTGAACACGAGCGGCAGCTTGCGGGCAGCAGATGGGCCTGATTATTTTTGGCAGCGCCGGCCAATCAGAATCAAGCGATTTTTCACAACGTGCGTCCAAGTAGTTTTGGTGAAGGACCAACAAGCGCCGACCGCCGAGCACAAAAATGGGATTTGATGCAAAATGTATCTGCTGAAAATGATGGAAAGTGACACTCTGTCTAGCAACGGCAATGTGACCAAGGCTGGGATGGCCACATAACCCTGGGTTGTCACGGTAACGCCTCATTGTGCGGTGGTTGTGACCCCAGGATGCAGAGACGGGAGACAGCATGCGGGCAAAATTGTTTTTTTGTTTTTTTAATGAACCAAAAAACTAGTGCAGCTGGGACGCACGGGAAGCAAGACGCATGAAGAGAGCTTAGCACAAACACAAGTAAACAAGCGTACTCCCCGTTGTTTACCTTTTCTGTTATACCTTTTCTGGCTCGTGCAAGCTGCTGATTATCAGGCTGCCATTTAAAAGCACGATATTGAACATCCTGCCGCTGCGAGCCTCATCAGCTTATCAGCCGGAACACATTACCGGTGCATCACCCGGGAGGTCCGCGGCAAAAACTGGTGTGTCTTTGACTCCGCTCCCCCTCCCCCACCAACACGATGATGAAATCCTCCCAAAGCGAGGCTGCAGGCCTGCCGGGACAATCCCACACCTCTTAATGTCTCACCGCTCGCTCCTTTTTTTTTTTTTAAAAGATCATTACGTCGAAGTTATTGCTCGCCATCTGTCCCGCTCCCTCCTCACGTCCCACAACAAGTCTGCGCTCAAGTTGCACACCCTGGAGAGAAGCCGCTAAATGAGGGGGGCAGCCAAGTTAACTCCCAAAACCAGAGCACTAAAATTGTCTGCAATTAGCGGACTGAAATAGACTCAACTTATGTACAGTGGAAAACTCTCTGACAATATGTAATATGTACAATATACACCATGCATATATACATATATATATACAGATATGTGTGTGTATATATAATATACACACACATGTCATGAAAAAGAGAGGTTTTTGTGTTTGGTGCACTAATTGTAAGTGTATATTGTGTTTTTTATGTTGATTTAATAAAAAATAAAAAATAAATTAAAAAAATGTATTTTTTTTTTTTTTTTTTTATAAAAAAAATATTCTGCGGCCCGGTATAGCAATTAGGGAGGTTTGTGTCATGTTTGTCCTCCTACAGAAACCATATTAAAATAAAAAATATGTTTTTTTCCCCCTCATCATTTCCATTTTTCATGTATTTTTGAAAAAGCTCCAGAGAGCCACTAGGGCGGCGCTAAAGAGCCGCATTCCCCGCCAGAGCCGCGGGTTGCCGACCCTGAATCTAAAGCGTGAATAAGTCCTTTTAAATGTGTTTATTTTTTAAACTTGAAGTAGCGCCTTCTGGACTTGAACTACCACCCGCAAAGTCGCCGCCACACTCATTTCATCCAAACTTTGTTGATCCCCTGGGAGACTTCCTGCAGGGAAATTGCAGTTCCAGCAGCAGGTAGCTCTGACGATACAGGGGAGGCACGCGGATGCAAAGATAAATGAAAAAATAGGGTACCAAGTGATGGAAACTTTGTGAAGATGTTCACGAAATAAAGTGACAAGCTGTATAAAAATACAAAAGCCCATAAATAAAATAAAGTAAAAAGAGAATACAACAAATCCTTATATTCAACATATTTCATCTTCATTAATTAATCATGAAGTTAGAATGTAATGTCAGCAACACATTGCAAAAAAAAAGCATTTTTACCAGTGTGTTACATGGCCTTTTCTTTAAACAACGCTCCGTAAAGGTTTGGGAACTGAAGAGACACATTTTTGAAGTGGAATTCTTTCCCATTCTTGCTTGACGTACAGCTTAACAGAGTCCCGCCTCATATTTTAGCCTTCACACATTTTCAATGTCTGGACTACAGACAGGCCAGTCTAGTACCAGCACTCTTTTACCTGGCTTGGCATCGTCTTGCTGAAATAAGCAGGGGCGTCCATGATAACATTGCTTGGATGGCTCCAAAAGCTGTATGTACCTTTCAGCATTAATGGTGCCTTCACAGATGTGTAAGTTACCCATGCCTTGGGCACTAATACACCCCCATACCATCACACATGCTGACTTTTACAATTTGTACCCACAACAGTCTCCGAGGTTCTTTTCGTCTTTGGTCCGCAGTTTCCAAAAACAATTTGAAATGTGGACTCGTCAGGCCACGGAACACTTTTCCACTTTGCATCAGTCCATTTTAGATGAGAAACACCTGCTAAAGCATTTCTGGGTGTTGTTGATAAATGTTTTTGGCTTTGCATAGTAGAGTTTAAACTCGCACTCACAGATGTAGCGACCAACTGTCGTTACTTGGATGGTTCCAAAAGCTGTATGTACCTTTCAGCATTAATGGTGCCTTCACAGATGTGTAAGTTACCCATGCCTTGGGCACTAATACACCCCCATACCATCACACATGCTGACTTTTACACTTTGTACCCAGAACAGTCCCCATGGTTCTTTTCCTCTTTGGTCCGCAGTTTCCAAAAACAATTTGAAATGTGGACTCGTCAGGCCACGGAACACTTTTCCACTTTGCATCAGTCCATTTTAGATGAGAAACACCCGCTAAAGCATTTCTGGGTGTTGTTGATAAATGTTTTTGGCTTTGCATAGTAGAGTTTAAACTCGCACTCACAGATGTAGCGACCAACTGTCGTTACTTGGATGGTTCCAAAAGCTGTATGTACCTTTCAGCTTTAATGGTGCCTTCACAGATGTGTAAGTTAGCCATGCCTTGGGCACTAATACACCCCCATACCATCACACATGCTGACTTTTACCATTTGTACCCACAACAGTCCCCGAGGTTCTTTTCCTCTTTGGTCCGCAGTTTCCAAAAACAATTTGAAATGTGGACTCCTCAGGCCACGGAACACTTTTCCACTTTGCATCAGTCCATTTTAGATGAGAAACACCCGGTAAAGCGTTTCTGGGTGTTGTTGATAAATGTTTTTGGTTTTTGCATAGTAGAGTTTAAACTCGCACTCACATATGTAGCGACCGACTGTCGTTACTGACAGTGGTTTTTCTGAAGTGTGCCTGCGTCCATGTAGTGATATCCTTTACACCCCAATGTGGCTTTTTGACGCAGTACCGCCTGAGGGATCGAATGTCCATAATATCATGGCTTACGTGCAGTGATTTCTCCAGATTCTCTGGACTATTTGATGATATTACGGAGCGTAGATGGTGAAATCCCTAAATTCCTTGCAATAGCTGCTTGAGAAATGTTGTTCTTAAAGTGGTGACCCTCGCCCCGTCCTTGTTTTTGAACGACTGAGCATTTCATGGAAGCTGCTTTTATACCCAATCATGGCACCCGCCTGTTTCCCCAATTAGCCCGTTCACCTGCGGGATGTTCCTAATAAGTCTTCGACGAGCATTCCTCAACTTTCTCGCTCTTTTTTGCCACTTGTGCCAGCTCAAATATCTTGTCTTTGCAGTCTATTCAATTGAATATAAGTTGAAGAGGATTTGTTGTATCCTCTTTTTATTTAGCATTTACACAAGCAGGACTCAGGGATGGACCCTGGAACTATTTCAAGCTGTCAGCATCAACTCTTCGATTGTCCGCCAAGACAAAGCAAGTTGGGCTGGATTAAAAAAAACAAATTAGTATTCATCTTCCTGGTGCAGCCATCACTTTCATCATCCTCCCCGGGGTGTCGGCGAGTAAACATCCAGCACGGCGGCGGGGCCGTAAAGTCGGCGTGGAGGACGGACAGATGGCGCTGAAGTCTTCTTTTATTGTCCAGCAGGGGGCTTAAAGGTCAGGGGGAGCAAAGTGGAGCCAAACGAGAGATTTATGTGACGCTGGACCATGAAGAGAACAGCATTTTAGCCCTGCTCGGAATGTTCTGGACTCCTGTTTCCTAGACAAATTGTGTTAAATGCAACAACAAAAAAATGTGTACAGTAGTACGGTGTATTTATATTTGAACAGAAAGATGATCAAGTGGTAAAAAAAATAGATTGATGGGTAAACACATGGGCCAAAAAAAGTTGCGAGTGCCAGCACTTTGATGGAAAAAAGCATTATTGTAAGTCCGCCCTCACCAACAAGAGTTATGATAAGTGTTCAATTAATCACTTCATTCATCATTTATGTGTATTTTACATATTTCTGTGCATGCAAAACTACAATTATGTTCTCTATTGTGTTCATATTAGTACATTTATAGGATTGACATTTTTTTCCTGCTCCAGTGTTTGCACAATTTAGTCTTCAAAAGTCTTTGAAGGGCTCAGTAAAGTAGATTGATGAGTAAACACATTGTGGACGACTCACGCTGTCATCGCTAGGGTTCCACCGACCGCCAAGGAAGGACATCTCTTTTCGCAGGTTTGACTCCTGCTGCTCGTTCCTCCGTGTCGCTCAGTCGGCCGTTTCTCCATCGTACTTGCTCTTTAGCCAGTGCTGCGGGATATTCTCCTCCTTCTTCTGCCCTGATTTTTCCTCCTTCTCCCCTTTTATACATTGTGAGGAGAAATGATTGTGTCCAGGTGAGCGACCGTCGCACCTGATCTCGTCTGCCCCGCCTCGCCACTTGCTCGAATTCTCCGCCTACTCTCCGCCATCTTGGGCCGGGCTCCAGCACGCCCCGCCGCTGTGTCAGACCATCGGCTCCGCCTCTCCACACACATGTTGGGCCCAAAAAAGTTGTGAGTGCCAGCACTTTGATAGAAAAAAGCATCATTGTAAGTCTGCCAACACCAACAAGAGTGTTATAAGTGTTCAATTAATCACTTCATTCATCATTTATGTGTATTTTACATATTTCTGTGCATGCAAAACTACAATTATGTTCTCTATTGTGTTCATATTAGTACATTTATAGGATGGACATTTTTTTCCTGCTTCAGTGTTTGCACAATTTAGTCTTCAAAAGTCTTTGAAGGGCTCAGTAAAGTAGATTGATGAGTAAACACATTGTGGACGACTCACGCTGTCGTGGCTAGGGTTCCACCGACCGCCAAGGAAGGACATCTCTTTTCACAAGTTTGACTCCTGCTGCTCGTTCCTCCGTGTCGCTCAGTCGGCCGCGTCTCCGTCGTACTTGCTCTTTAGCCACTGCTGCGGGATATTCTCCTCCTTCTTCTGCCCCGATTTTTCCTCCTTCTCCGCTTTTATACATCGTGAGGAGAAAGGATTGTGTCCAGGTGAGCGACCGTCGCACCTGATCTCGTCTGCCCCGCCTCGCCACTTGCTCGAATTCTCCGCCTACTCTCCGCCATCTTGGGCCGGGCTCCAGCACGCCCCGCCGCTGTGTCAGACCATCGGCTCCGCCTCTCCACACACATGTTGGGCCCAAAAAAGTTGTGAGTGCCAGCACTTTGATAGAAAAAAGCATTATTGTAAGTCTGCCCTCACCAACAAGAGTGTTATAAGTGTTCAATTAATCACTTCATTCATCATTTATGTGTATTTTACATATTTCTGTGCATGCAAAACTACAATTATGTTCTCTATTGTGTTCATATAAGTACATTTATAGGATGGACATTTTTTTCCTGCTTCAGTGTTTGCACAATTTAGTCTTCAAAAGGCTTTTAGGAAGGGCTCATTAAAGTAGATTGATGAGTAAACACATTGTGGACGACTCACGCTGTCGTCGCTAGGGTTCCACCGACCACCAAGGAAGGACATCTCTTTTCGCAGGTTTGACTCCTGCTGCTCGCTCTTCCGTGCATCTCCATCGTATTTGCAGTTTAGCCACTGCTGCGGGTTCTCCTCCTTCTTCTGCCCCGATCTTTCCTCCTTCTCCCCTTTTATACATCGTGAAGAGAAATGATTGTGTCCAGGTGCGCGACCGTTGCACCTAATTTCGTCTGCGGTGTCGCTCCCGGCACACCCCGCCTCGCCGCTTGATCGAATTCTCCGCCTCCTCACCGCCATCTTGGGCCTGCCGCTCTGTCGGACCATCGGCTCCGCCTCTCCACACACGTTGGGCCCAAAAAAGTTGCGAGTGCCAGCACTTTGATAGAAAAAAGCATTATTGTAAGTTCGCCCTCACCACCAAGTGTTATAAGTGTTCAATTAATCACTTCATTCATCATGTATGTGTGTTTTACATATTTCTGTGCGTGCAAAACTAAAATTATGTTCTATAAAATGTGTGTAGTGTTCATATTAGTACATTTATAGGATGGACATTTTTTTCCTGCTCCAGTGTTTGCACAATTTAGTCTCCAAAAGGCTTTTAGGAAGGGCTCAGTAAAGTAGATTGATGAGTAAACACATTGTGGACGACTCACGCTGTCATCGCTAGGGTTCCACCGACCGCCAAGGAAGGACATCTCTTTTCGCAGGTTTGACTCCTGCTGCTCGTTCCTCCGTGTCGCTCAGTCGGCCGTTTCTCCATCGTACTTGCTCTTTAGCCAGTGCTGCGGGATACTCTCCTCCTTCTTCTGCCCTGATTTTTCCTCCTTCTCCCCTTTTATACATTGTGAGGAGAAATGATTGTGTCCAGGTGAGCGACCGTCGCACCTGATCTCGTCTGCCCCGCCTCGCCACTTGCTCGAATTCTCCGCCTACTCTCCGCCATCTTGGGCCGGGCTCCAGCACGCCCCGCCGCTGTGTCAGACCATCGGCTCCGCCTCTCCACACACATATTGGGCCCAAAAAAGTTGTGAGTGCCAGCACTTTGATAGAAAAAAGCATTATTGTAAGTCTGCCCTCACCAACAAGAGTGTTATAAGTGTTCAATTAATCACTTCATTCATCATTTATGTGTATTTTACATATTTCTGTGCATGCAAAACTACAATTATGTTCTCTATTGTGTTCATATTAGTACATTTATAGGACGGACATTTTTTTCCTGCTTCAGTGTTTGCACAATTTAGTCTTCAAAAGGCTTTTAGGAAGGGCTCATTAAAGTAGATTGATGAGTAAACACATTGTGGATGACTCACGCTGTCGTTGCTCGGGTTCCACCGACCACCAAGGAAGGACATCTCTTTTCGCAGGTTTGACTCCTGCTGCTCGCTCCTCCGTGCATCTCCATCGTACTTGCAGTTTAGCCACTGCTGCTGGTTCTCCTCCTTCTTCTGCCCCGATCTTTCCTCCTTCTCCCCTTTTATACATCGTGAGGAAAAAAGGATTGTGTCCAGGTGCGCGACCGTCGCACCTGATCTCGTCTGCGGCGTCGCTCCCGGCACACCCCGCCTCGCCGCTTGCTCAAATTCTCCGCCTCCTCGCCGCCATCTTGGGCCTGCCGCTCTGTCGGACCATCGGCTCCGCCTCTCCACACACATGTTGGGCCAAAAAAAGTTGCGAGTGCCAGCACTTTGATGGAAAAAGCATTATTGTAAGTCTGCCCTCACCAACAAGAGTTATGATAAATGTTCAATTATTCACTTCATTCATCATTTATGTGTATTTTACATATTTCTGTGCGTGAAAAACTACTATTATGTTCTATAAAATGTGTATTGTGTTAGTATATTTATAATATTGACATTTTTTTCCTGCTCCAGAGTTTATACAATTTAGTCTTTAAAAAAGGCTTTTAGAAAGGGCTCAGTAAAGTAGATTGATGAGTAAACACATGGGCCGAAAAAAGTTGCGAGTGCGAGTTGATGGAAAAAAGCATTATTGCAAGTCAAAGTTAAAGTAGCAGTTATAGTCACACACACATGAGGTGTGGCCAAATTATTCTCTGCATTCGACCCATATCTCCTTGATCACCCACTGGGGTGTGAAGGGAGCAGTGAGCAGCAACGGTGGCCACGCCCGGGACTCATTTTTGGTGATTTATCCCCCAATTCAACCCCCAAGTTAGCATCCTAGAATGCTAATATTAGCATGCTAACAGTTTGAATGTATCAAACACCAAGTTAAAGCGTTTGGCTGCAAAATTGTCTAGTACAAGTTATCATCCTTGAATGCTAGCGTTAGCATGATAACAGTTAGCGTGTGTCAAGTAGCAAGTCGTAGGACATTGAAGTGTTTGGCTGGAAAATTGGTCAACAAAAGTTAGCAGGTTAAAGTTGGCATTCTAATAAGGTAATGTTAGCATGCTAACAGTTTGAATGTGTCAACACCAATTTATACGAGTCTGAGGCTTTTGGCTGCAAAATTGGCAAAAAAAAAGTTAGCATCCTAGAACGCCAACATTACCATGCTAACCGTTTGAATGTATCAAACACCAAGTTATATGAGTCCGAGGCTTTTGGCTGCAAAATTGGCAAACAAAAAGTTAGCATCCTAGAATGCTAACATTAGCATGCTAACAGTTTGACTGTATTAAACACCAAGTTATATGAGTCTGAGGCTTTTGGCTGCAAAATTGGCAAAAAAAGTTGGCATCCTAAAATGCTAACGTTAGCATACTAACAGTTAAAATGTAACAAACACCAAGTTATCTGAGTCTAAGGCAAAATGGGCTGTAAAAGTTAGCATCCTAGAATGCTAACGTTAGTATGCTAACAGTTTGACTGTATTAAACACAAAGTTATATGAGTCTGAGGCTTTTGGCTGCAAAATTGGCAAAAAAAAGTTAGCATCCTAGAATGCTAACGTTAGCATGCTAACAGTTTGACTGTATTAAACACCAAGTTATATGAGTCAGAGGCTTTTGGCTGCAAAATTGGTAAAAAAAAGTTAGCATCCTAAAATGCTAACGTTAGCATACTAACAGTTAAAATGTATCAAACAGCAAGTTATCTGAGTCTAAGGCAAAATGGGCTGTAAAAGTTAGCATCCTAGAATGCTAACATTAGTACGCTAACAGTTCGAATGTGTCAGACACCAAATTATATGAGTGAGGCTTTCGGCTGCAAAATTGGCAAAAACTAATTTAGCATCCTAGGATGCTAACCTTAGCATGCTAACAGTTTGAATGTATCAAACACCAAGTTATATGAGTCTGAGGCTTTTGGCTGCAAAATTGGCAAAAAAAAAGTTTTCTAATGTTAGCATGCTAACAGTTTAAATGTGTCAAACACCAAGTTATATGGGTCTAAGGCTTTTGGTTGCTAAATTGGCAACAAAAATTTAGCATCCTGGAATGCTAACGTTAGCATGCTAACAGTTTGAATGTGTCGAACACCAAGTTATATGAGTTTAAGGCATAATTGGCTGTAAAAGTTAGCCACCTAATGTGCTAACGTTAGCATGCTAACAGTTTGAATGTTTCAAACACTATGTTGTATGAGTCTAGGGCAAAATTGGCTGTAAAAGTTAGCATACTAGAATGCTAACGTTAGCATGCTAACAGCAGGTATCAAATACCAAGTCGTATGACATTGAGGTGTTCGGCTGGAAAATTGTCCAAAACGTTGTCGCGTTAAAGTCTGCAAAATTGGCTAAACAAGTTAGCATCCTAGAATGCTAACATTAGCACGCTGACAGTTTGATCGTATCAAACACCATGTTGTATAAGTCTAAGGCAAAATCGGCTGTAAAAGTTAGCATGCTAACATGCTAACTTTAGCATGCTAACAGTTTGAATATATCAAACACCAAGTTGTATGAGTCTAGGGCAAAATTGGCTGTAAAAGTTAGTATCCTAGAATGCTAACGTTAGCATGTTAACAGTTAGCATGTATCAAATACCAAGTCATATGACATTGAGGTGTTCGGCTGGAAAATTTTCCCAAAAAGTTGTCGCGTTAAAGTCTGCAAAATTGGCTAAACAAGTTAGCAACATTGCATGCTAACGTTAGCATGCTAACAGTATAAATGAATCAAACACCATGTTATATGAGTCCAAGGCAAAATTGGCTGTAAAAGTTAGCCACCTAATGTGCTAACGTTAGCGTGCTAACAGTTTGAATGTTTCAAACACCATGTTATATGAGTCTAGGGCAAAATTGGCTGTAAAAGGTAGCATCCTAGAATGCTAACATTAGCATGTTAACAGTTAGCATGTATCAAATACCAAGTCCTATGACATTGAGGTGTTCGGCTGGAAAATTGTCCAAAACGTTGTCGCGTTAAAGTCTGCAAAATTGGCTAAACAAGTTAGCATCCTAGAATGCTAACGTTAGCACGCTAACAGTTTGAATGTATCAAACACCATGTTATATGAGTCCAAGGCAAAATTGGCTGTAAAAGTTAGCCACCTAATGTGCTAACGTTAGCGTGCTAACAGTTTGAATGTTTCAAACACCATGTTATATGAGTCTAGGGCAAAATTGGCTGTAAAAGGTAGCATCCTAGAATGCTAACATTAGCATGTTAACAGATAGCATGTATCAAATACCAAGTCCTATGACATTGAGGTGTTCGGCTGGAAAATTGTCCGAAACGTAGTCGCGTTAAAGTCTGCAAAATTGGCTAAACAAGTTAGCATCCTAGAATGCTAACGTTAGCACTCTAACAGTTTGAATGTATCAAACACCATGTTGTATGAGTCTAAGGCAAAATTGGCTGTAAAAGTTAGCATCCTAATGTGCTAACGTTAGCATGCTAACAGTTTGAATGTATCAAACACCAAGTTATATGAGTCGAGGGCAAAATTGGCTGTAAAAGGTAGCACCCTAGAATGCTAACGTTAACATGCTAACAGTTTGAATGAGTCAAACACCAAGTTATATGAGTAGAGGCTTTTGGCTGCAAAATTGGCTGAAAAAAAGTTAGCATCCTATTATGCTAACATTAGCCCCAGAAGTTTGGAAGGCCAAGACGAGCAGCAGCCGGGTGTTGTTGACCTCATTTAGTGGCTGACAAAAGTTAGGCAAATACGGTGGCCGTCCTTGCGGCCATAAATATTTTAGGAGGACGACTTCGCCTCGTCTCTCTGCATCACTTCACGCCGTCCCTCCCACGCGCCGCCCCCACCGCTTCGCACTTGAATCCCGCTGCACGCCAAAAAGAAGGCAGGATGTATTAAAAGGTGCTGCGGTCGACAGGTAGTCCACCCCCCCCCCCCCCCCCCCCCCCCTGCTGCAGGCGCTAACCACGTGTGATCCTCACATTGCGTGCGGTCGATTTAAAAAAAAAAAATGTTGTGCAAACAATCACACCATTAAGACCTTTTGGTCATAGTCTGAATCCCAGTCCTACCCTCAATAATAATAATTCATCCATTTCATTTACGGTTTTTGTCAAGACTCGAATAAAAAACAAAAACAATAATTGTATCCAAGTTATCTCCCCCCCCCCCCCCCCCCCACCCCCCCCACCCCGCTTCCCCCTCCTCCAGGCACTTTTTCTTTGAACTGTTTTGTAACCAAAGGCAACGGCTGTTTACGACCCCTGGTCCCTTTAGAAAGATCAGGGAAAGTCCAAATAAATCTTTCGTCAGAGCACAGCCCAGACATTTCTCCTCAATTGAGGTAAATTTAGGGGCGTGTCTTTTGAGGTGGGAGGGGCCTATCCCCAGGTTTGTGTCTTTGGAGGTGGGAGGGGCCTATCCCCAGGTGAGTGTCTTTGGAGGTGGGAGGGGCCTATCCCCAGGTGCATGTCTTTGGAGGTGGGAGGGGCCTATCCCCAGGTGCATGTTTTTGGCGGTGGGAAGGGCTTATGCCCAGGTGCATGTCTTTGGAGGTGGAAGGGGCCTATCACCAGGTGTGTGTCTTTGGAGGTGGGAGGGGCCTATCCCCAGGTGAGTGTCTTTGGAGGTGGGAGGGGCCTATCCCCAGGTGCATGTCTTTGGAGGTGGGAGGGGCCTTTTCCCCAGGTGCGTCTCTTTGTAGGTGGGAGAGACCTATCCCCAGGTGCATGTTTTTGGCGGTGGGAAGGGCTTATGCCCAGGTACATGTCTTTGGAGGTGGGAGGGGCCTATCCCCAGGTGCATGTTTTTGGCGGTGGGAAGGGCTTATGCCCAGGTACATGTCTTTGGAGGTGGGAGGGGCCTATCCCCAGGTGAGTGTCTTTGGAGGTGGGAGGGGCCTATCCCCAGGTGCATGTCTTTGGAGGTTGGAGGGGCCCATCCCCAGGTGCATGTCTTTGGAGGTGGGAGGGGCTTATGCCCAGGTGCATGTCTTTGGAGGTGGGAGGGGCCTACCCCCAGGTGAGTGTCTTTGGAGGTGGGAGGGGCCTATGCCCAGGTGCATGTCTTTGGAGGTGGGAGAACATGCAAACTCCACCCAGAAAGATCCTGCGCCCGGGACTGAACGCAGGACTACTCAGGACCTTCGTATTGTGAGCCACACGCACTAACCCCTGTACCACCGTGCCGCCCGAAAGTTGGTCTCATCACTGGGGAAACATTTAAATGTCGCACAAACGTGTCCTGACCTCATACTTCCCTACTTTGGAGTTTTCTGAAGGCCTCAAGTGTCAAGTTTCTTTCCGGCGCCACGCAGGTGCTGACACATCCCGAGGTCACAGACGAGCGAGTCCCCCCCCACCCCTCCCTGTCACGCCACGTGTGCACGCCAAAGACGGCGAGACGTCCTAAGCGGACTTGAAGGGGCGTCTCTTCGGCCGCCTGATGGACTTGACACTTCTCCACCTCTGTGCCATTTCTGCGAGGCCACTTTACGCCAAGCGTCACTCCGCATCAGCGGATCCGGATCTCGCCGCGAAAGGCCCCGCCTCAGCATCTCCCGCACGACACGGGCCGGGTAATTGAGAGGAATGTGCGCGGGTGACAGCCGGGATGGGGGAGGGCAAAATGGGATATCTGCGGCCGGGAGATGGAGTCGGAATATTGCCCACGTTGCTTCGCCCAATCACGCCGGAGCGGAAGTAAAAATGGACTTCTTGGAGGGAAAATAAAATAGGTATCGACTCCCGAAGTCTCCGGAAATCAAAACAACCAATTTGTGGTTGACGACTTTTTCCGAGTGCAGAGGAAGAAGTTTGGAACCCGATGAAAACATCTGACATCTTCCTGCTCAGCTTGGTTTTCCTCTCCGTCACTTAAAGCCAATTCCGGACTATTTTGCTACGCTTTGAACCATGCGGCTTGTACATTGGTGTGGCTTAATTGATGGCTTTTTCTTTGCTGACGGCCATAATTCCACAAATTAATAGACACTGAGAAGGTGTGTTAGTGTTTGTGCTATGGTTTTCTTCTTTCAACCTGAGTCGTTCTGCCTTCTTGCCGTCCATAACGTTTCTACTCTTATGGATTTTGCATTTATCGTTTTACAATATAACTAAAACAATTCAAACTTAATAAAGCGTCCCTTGTGTGACGTCAGTAGGAGTGTTTTCATGCATATTTGTACCTGTAATGAAGTTAATGTTGTTAGCATTAGCTACTATGCTAACAAGTTAACAAATGTTTTAGTATTATTACCTTTTCTTTGCTAACGGCCATAATTCAACAAATAGTTATCAATAGCTGAAAAGGTGTGTTAGTGTTTGTGCTAAGTTTTCTGCTTTCAACCAGAGTCGTTCTGCCTTCTTGCCGTCCATAACGTTTCTACTCTTATGGATTCTGCATTGATCACTCCAAGCAATGTTTGTAAGTTTTACAATATAACTAAAACAATTCAAACTTAATAAAGCGTCCCATGTGTGATGTCAGTAGGAGTGTTTTCATGCATATTTGTACCTGCTATCGTAATGTAATGAAGTTAATGTCATTAGCATTAGCTACTATGCTAACATGTTAACAAATGTTTTAGTATTATTACCCTTTTTCTTTGCTAACGGCCATAATTCAATAAATAGTCATCAATTGCTGAAAAGGTGTGTTAGTATTTGTGCTATGACGCCATTTTTGGACAAGTTTTCTGCTTCCAACCTGAGCAGTCCATAACGCTTCTACTTTTATGGATTCCGCATTCATCTCTCCAAGCAACGTTTAAGTTTTACAATATAACTAAAACAATTCAAACTTAATAAAGCGTCCCATGTGTGATGTCAGTAGGAGTGTTTTCATGCATATTTGTACCTGCTATCGTAATGTAATGAAGTTAATGTCATTAGCATTAGCTACTATGCTAACATGTTAACAAATGTTTTAGTATTATTACCCTTTTTCTTTGCTAACGGCCATAATTCAACAAATAGTCATCAATTGCTGAAAAGGTGTGTTAGTATTTGTGCTATGACGCCATTTTTGGACAAGTTTTCTGCTTCCAACCTGAGCAGTCCATAACGTTTTATACTTTTATGGATTCCGCATTCATCTCTCCAAGCAACGTTTAAGTTTTACAATATAACTAAAACAATTCAAACTTAATAAAGCGTCCCATGTGTGATGTCAGTAGGAGTGTTTTCATGCATATTTGTACCTGCTATCGTAATGTAATGAAGTTAATGTTGTTAGCATTAGCTACTATGCTAACATGTTAACAAATGTTTTAGTGTTATTACCTTTTCTTTGCTAACGGCCATAATTCAACAAATAGTTATCAATAGCTGAAAAGGTGTGTTAGTATTTGTGTTATGACGCCATTTTTGGACAAGTTTTCTGCTTCCAACCTGAGCAGTCCATAACGTTCCTACTTTTATGGATTCCGCATTCATCTCTCCAAGCAACGTTTAAGTTTTACAATATAACTAAAACAATTCAAACTTAATAAAGCGTCCCATGTGTGAGGTCAGTAGGAGTGTTTTCATGCATATTTGTACCTGCTATCGTAATGTAATGAAGTTAATGTCATTAGCATTAGCTACTATGCTAACATGTTAACAAATGTTTTAGTATTATTACCCTTTTTCTTTGCTAACGGCCATAATTCAACAAATAGTCATCAATTGCTGAAAAGGTGTGTTAGTATTTGTGCTATGACGCCATTTTTGGACAAGTTTTCTGCTTCCAACCTGAGCAGTCCATAACGTTTCTACTTTTATGGATTCCGCATTCATCTCTCCAAGCAACGTTTAAGTTTTACAATATAACTAAAACAATTCAAACTTAATAAAGCGTCCCATGTGTGATGTCAGTAGGAGTGTTTTCATGCATATTTGTACCTGCTATCGTAATGTAATGAAGTTAATGTTGTTAGCATTAGCTACTATGCTAACATGTTAACAAATGTTTTAGTGTTATTACCTTTTCTTTGCTAACGGCCATAATTCAACAAATAGTTATCAATAGCTGAAAAGGTGTGTTAGTATTTGTGCTATGGCGCCATGTTTTGGACAAGTTTTCTGCTTTCAACCTGAGCTGTCCATAACGTTTCTACTTTTATGGATTCTGCATTCATCTCTCCAAGCCACGTTTAAGTTTTACAATATAACTAAAACAATTCTTACTCGCTAAACTGTCCTGTGTGTGAGGTCAGTAGGAGTGTTTTCATGCATATTTTTACGTGCTATATTAATGTTTAGGGTCGCTAGCAATAGCTAATATGCTAACATGTTAACAAATGTTTTAGTATTATTACCTTTTTTTGCTAACGGCCATAATTCAACAAATAGTTATCAAAGCTGAAAAGGTGTGTTAGTATTTGTGCTATGGCGCCATGTTTTGGACAAGTTTTCTGCTTTCAACCTGAGCCATCCGTAACGTGTCTACTTTTATGGATTCTGCATTGATCACTCCAAGCAATGTTTGCAAGTTTTACAATATAACTAAAACAATTCAAACTTAATAAAGCATCCCATGTGTGATGTCAGTAGGAGTGTTTTCATGCATATTTGTACCTGCTATCGTAATGTAATGAAGTTAATGTCGTTAGCATTAGCTACTATGCTAACATGTTAACAAATGTTTTAGTGTTATTACCTTTTCTTTGCTAACGGCCATAATTAAACAAATAGTTATCAACAGCTGAAAAGAAGTGTTAGTATTTGTGCTATGTTTTCTGCTTTAAACCTGAGCCGTTCTGTCTTCTTGCCGTCCATAACGTGTCTACTCTTATGGATTATGCATTCATCACTCCGAGTATTGTTTGTAAGTTTTACAATACAACTAAAACAATTCAAACGTAATAAAGCGTCCCATGTGTGATGTCAGTAAGAGTGTTTTCATGCATATTTGTACCTGCTATCGTAATGTAATGAAGTTAATGTTGTTAGCATTAGCTACTATGCTAACATGTTATTAAATGTTTTAGTATTATTACCTTTTTTTTCTAACGGCCATAATTCAACAAATAGTTATTAATAGCTGAAAAGGTGTGTTAGTATTTGTGCTAAGTTTTCTGCTTTCAACCTGAGTCGTTCTGCCTTCTTGCCGTCCATAACGTTCTACTCTTAAGGAATGCATTCATCTCTCCAAGCCACGTTTAAGTTTTACAATATAACTAAAACAATTCAGACTTACTAAAGTGTCCCATGTGTGATGTCTGTAGGAGTGTTTTCATGCATATTTGTACCTGCTATCTTAATTGTTTAGGGCCTTTAGCATTAGCTAATATGCTAAAATGTTAACAAATGTTTTAGTGTTATTACCTTTTCTTTGCTAACGGCCATAATTCAACGAATAGTTATCAACAGCTGAAAAGGTGTGTTAGTGTTTGTGCTAAGTTTTCTGCTTTCAACCTGAGCCATTCTGTCTTCTTGCCGTCCATAACGTTTCTACTCTTATGGATTCCGCATTCATCTCTCCAAGCAATGTTTGTAAGTTTTACAATATAACTAAAACAATTCAAACTTACTAAATCGTTTTGAGTGTGACGTCTGTAGGAGTGTTTTCATGCATATTTGTACCTGCTATCTTAATGTAATCCAGCTAGGGTTGTTAGCATTACCTAATATGCTAACATGTTAACGAGTGTCCGTGTTAGTATTATTAACTTCCAATGGCGTTCTTTTCATATTGTTTCATCGTCCTAAATTCACCAAAACGTCACCGTGGCGATGGCTTCTGTTTTGTTTGATCAGCCGTTTTACTGCCCTGTTCGGAAACATTTAAATAATGTAGATAAACATTGACTAAATATTTATGTGAAAATAATTATGGGAAATATTTGTATCTTCTAAAATTGAGTGGGTGTGGCCTATATCCTGGCGTGCTCCATAGTCTCTGCCTCACTGTTTCTGGGAGACGCCACCTGCTGTGAGGAAAAACAAACAAACAAAAAACATCCTTTCTTGTTCTTCTTGGTGCCTTCTTATCTTGTTCTCCACCTCTGCCACAACTTCCGCCTCGTTACATCTGATGAATGGTGATTTGGAAATATGAAGCGTGCTGTTAGATCGCCCAGACGGCAGTAACTGCTCAATAAAAAGCGGCGCTAAACTGCTGCGTGTGAAACTCCACTTGAAGACATGTTGGCGTGCGATGGAGGACTTCAGACTTTTGTCTGAAGGAGCACAGAAGACACTTTGTCTTCTAAGATGTCTTCTAATTTCTAAATGTCTTCTAACTTCTAAATGTCTTCTAAGTGCCTTCTAACTTTTAAATGTCTTCTAAGTGCCTTCTAACTTTTAAGTGTCTTCTAACTTCTAAATGTCTTCTAAGCTGTCTTCTAACTTCTAAATGTCTTCTAGGCTGTCTTCTAATTTCTAAATGTCTTCTAACTTCTAAATGTCTTCTAAGTGCCTTCTAACTTTTAAGTGTCTTCTAAGTGCCTTCTAACTTTTAAGTGTCTTCTAACTTCTAAATGTCTTCTAAGCTGTCTTCTAACTTCTAAATGTCTTCTAAGCTGTCTTCTATCTTCTAAATGTCTTCTAAGCTGTCTTCTAACTTCTAAATGTCTTCTAAGTGCCTTTTAACTTTTAAATGTCTTCTAAGTGCCTTCTAACTTTTAAGTGTCTTCTAAGCTTTCTTCTAACTTCTAAATGTCTTCTAAGCTGTCTTCTAACTTCTAAATGTCTTCTAAGCTGTCTTCTAACTTCTAAATGTCTACTAAGTGCCTTCTAACTTTTAAGTGTCTTCTAAGCTGTCTTCTAACTTCTAAATGTCTTCTAAGTGTCTTCTAACTTCTAAGTGCCTTCTAACTTTTAAGTGTCTTCTAACTTCTAAATGTCTTCCAAGCTGTCTTCTAACTTCTAAACGTATTCTAAGTTTTTTCTAACTTCTAATTGTCTTCTAAGTGTCTTTTAAGCTGTCTTCTGACTTCTAAATGTCTTCCAAGTCTCTTCTAACTTCTAAAGTGTCTTCTAAGCTGTCTTCTAAGTGTCTTCTAAGCTGTCTTCTAACTTCTAAATGTCTTCTAAGTGCCTTCTAACTTCTAAATGTCTACTAAGTGCCTTCTAACTTTTAAGTGTCTTCTAAGATGTCTTCTAACTTCTAAATGTCTACTAAGTGCCTTCTAACTTTTAAGTGTCTTCCAAGCTGTCTTCTAACTTCTAAATGTCTTCTAAGCTGTCTTCTAACTTCTAAATGTCTTCTAAGTGTCTTCTAACTTCTAAGTGCCTTCTAACTTTTAAGTGTCTTCTAAGCTGTCTTCTAACTTCTAAATGTCTTCTAAGCTGTCTTCTAACTTCTAAATGTATTCTAAGTTTTTTCTAACTTCTAATTGTCTTCTAAGTGTCTTTTAAGCTGTCTTCTGACTTCTAAATGTCTTCCAAGTCTCTTCTAACTTCTAAGTGTCTTCTAAGCTGTCTTCTAAGTGTATTCTAAGATGTCTTCTAAGTGTATTCTAACTTCTAAATGTCTTCTGAGTGTCTTCTAACTTCTAGGTGTCTTCTAATTGTCTTTTAAGAGTCTTCTAAGCTGTCTTCTAATTGTCTTCCAAGCTGTCCTCTAAGCTGTCTTCTAAGTCTCTTCTAAGCTGTTTTCTAAGTGTCTTCTAAGTCTCTTCTAAGCTGTCTTTCAAGTGTCTTCTAAGCTGTATTCTAAGTGTCTTCTAAGATGTCTTCTTAGTGTCGTATAAGCTGCATTCTAAGTGTCTTCTAAGATGTCTTTTAAGCTGTCTTCTAAGTGTCTTCTAAGCTGTATTCTAAGTGTTTTATAATATGTATTCCAAGTGTCTTCTAAGATGTCTTCTAAGTGTCTTCTAAGCTGTCTTCTAAAATGTCTTCTAAACTGTCTTCTAAGCTGTCTTCTAAGTGTCTTCTAAGCTGTCTTCTAAGCTGTCTTCTAAGTGTCTTCGGAGCTGTCTTCTAAGTGTATTTTAAGTGTCTTCCAAGCTGTCTTCTAAGTGTCTTATAAACTGTAATCTAAGTGTCTTCTAAGCTGTCTTCTATGTATCTTCTAAGCTGTCTTCTAAGCTGTTTTCCAAGTGTCTTCTAAGTGTCTTCTAAGCTGTCTTCTAAGTGTCTTCTAAGCTGTCTTCTAAGCTGTCTTCTAAGTGTCTTCTAAGTGTCTTCTAAGCTGTCTTCTAAGCTATCTTCTAAGTGTCTTCTAAGCTGTCTTCTAAGCTGTCTTCTAAGTGTCTTCTAAGCTGTCTTCTAAGCTGTCTTCTAAGTGTCTTCTAAGTGTCTTCTAAGCTGTCTTCTAAGTGTCTTCTAAGCTGTCTTCTAAACTGTTTTCCAAGTGTCTTCTAAGTGTCTTCTAAGCTGTCTTCTAAGTGTCTTCTAAGATGTCTTCTAAGCTGTCTTCTAAGTGTCTTCTAAACTGTCTTCTATGTATCTTCTAAGCTGTCTTCTAAGCTGTCTTCTAAGTATCTTCTAAACTGTCTTCTAAGCTGTCTTCTAAGTGTCTACTAAGCTGTCTTCTAAGATATATTCTAAGCTGTCTTCTAAGTTTCTTCTGAATGTCTTCTAAGCTGTCTTCCAAGTGTCTTCTAAGCTGTCTTCTAAGTGTCTTCTAAGCTGTCTTCTAAGCTGTCTTCTAAGCTGTCTTCTAAGTGTCTTCTAAGCTGTCTTCTAAGTGTCTTCTAAGCTGTCTTCTAAGCTGTCTTCTAAGTGTCTTCTAAGTGTCTTCTAAGCTGTCTTCTAAGTGTCTTCTAAGCTGTCTTCTAAGCTGTCTTCTAAGTGTCTTCTAAGTGTCTTCTAAGCTGTCTTCTAAGTGTCTTCTAAGCTGTCTTCTAAACTGTTTTCCAAGTGTCTTCTAAGTGTCTTCTAAGCTGTCTTCTAAGTGTCTTCTAAGATGTCTTCTAAGCTGTCTTCTAAGTGTCTTCTAAACTGTCTTCTATGTATCTTCTAAGCTGTCTTCTAAGCTGTCTTCTAAGTGTCTTCTAAGCTGTCTTCTAAGCTGTCTTTTAAGTGTCTTCTAAGTGCCTTCTAAGCTGTCTTCTAAGTGTCTTCTAAGCTGTCTTCTAAACTGTTTTCCAAGTGTCTTCTAAGTGTCTTCTAAGATGTCTTCTAAGCTGTCTTCTAAGTGTCTTCTAAACTGTCTTCTATGTATCTTCTAAGCTGTCTTCTAAGCTGTCTTCTAAGCTGTCTTCTAAGTATCTTCTAAACTGTCTTCTAAGCTGTCTTCTAAGTGTCTACTAAGCTGTCTTCTAAGATATATTCTAAGCTGTCTTCTAAGTTTCTTCTGAATGTCTTCTAAGCTGTCTTCCAAGTGTCTTCTAAGCTGTCTTCTAAGATGTCTTCTAAGTGTCTTCTAAGTGTCTTCTAAGCTGTCTTCTAAGCTGTCTTCTAAGTGTCTTCTAAGCTGTCTTCTAAGCTGTCTTCTAAGTGTCTTCTAAGCTGTCTTCTAAGTGTCTTCTAAGTGTCTTCTAAGCTGTCTTCTAAGTGTCTTCTAAGCTGTCTTCTAAGCTGTCTTCTAAGTGTCTTCTAAGTGTCTTCTAAGCTGTCTTCTAAGTGTCTTCTAAGCTGTCTTCTAAACTGTTTTCCAAGTGTCTTCTAAGTGTCTTCTAAGCTGTCTTCTAAGATGTCTTCTAAGCTGTCTTCTAAGTGTCTTCTAAACTGTCTTTTATGTATCTTCTAAGCTGTCTTCTAAGTATCTTCTAAACTGTCTTCTAAGCTGTCTTCTAAGTGTCTACTAAGCTGTCTTCTAAGATATATTCTAAGCTGTCTTCTAAGTTTCTTCTGAATGTCTTCTAAGCTGTCTTCCAAGTGTCTTCTAAGCTGTCTTCTACGATGTTTCACCTGTAGTTTACTATGTTTCATGTGTAGTTTACTATGTTTCACCTGTAAATTGCAGGTGAAACATAGTAAAGTGCAGGTGAAACAGTAAAGTACAGGTGAAACAGTAGTTCTGTTTCATCTGTAAACTACAGGTGAAACATAGTAAACTACAGGTGGAACATAATAAAGTATAGGTGAAACAGTCAAGTACAGGTGAAACATAGTAAACTACCGGTGAAACATAGTAAACTACAGGTGAAGCAGTATAGTACAGGTGAAACAGTAAAGTACAGGTGAAACATAGTAAACTACAGGTGAAATGTGGTAGTTTACCATGTTTCACCTGTAGTTTACCATGTTTCACCTGTAGTTTACTATGTTCCACCTATATTTTGCGGGTGAAACATGTTAAACTACAGGTGAAACATGGTAATTTACCTATAGTTTAACATTTTTCACCTGTAATTTACCATGTTTCACCTGTACTTTACTATGTTTCATGTATAGTTTACTATGTTTAGACCTGTAGTTTGCAGGTGAAACATGGTAAACTACAGGTGAAACATGGTAAACTACCATGTTTCACCTGTAGTTTACCATGTTTCACCTGTACTTTACTATGTTTCACGTGTAATTCACTATGTTACACCTGTAGTTTACTATGTTTCACCTGTAGTAAGTGTACACAGTCTTGTGCCATGACACTTTGCCCCCAATACCTTCAGTTGACCGTATCTATGAATGCTGCAGTCCATCCAGCACAGGAGTTGTAGTGGTTCTCAAACTGTGGTACGAGTACACTTGTGGTACGCCAAAACATCACTTGGTTAAAGTACAGTGTTTTATTTTTCAAATATATTCAAAACACAGTGTTACTCTTTAAAGTGGCCAAAAATATTAAATATATTTGTTAAATAAATAGATTTGAATGAATATTTGGACCTAATGTGGTACTCGTAGTTTTTTCTTGACCCCGACTTAAACAAGTTGAAAAACTTATTGGGGTGTTACCATTTGGTGGTCGATTGTACGGAATATGTACTGTATTGTGCAATCTACTAATAAAAGTATCAATCAATCAATCAATCAATCAATCAATCAATCAATCAATCAATCAATCAATCAATCAATTCTGAGGTGGAACAAAAGGGAGAGTACTTGCTTAAAGACGATATTCTTATGTGGAAAAAAGTGTGACTACTTCCTTAAAGAGGATATTCTGAGGTGGAACAGAATGTGAGTACTTCCTTAAAGAAGATATTCTGAGGTGGAAGAAAAGGGAGAGTAATTGCTTAAAGAAGATATTCTGAAGTGGAACAAAAGTGTGAGTACTTCCTTAAAGAAGATATCCTCAGGTGGAACAGAAATGTGAGTAATTCCTTAAAGAAGATATTCTGAGGTGGAACAAAAGGGAGAGTATTTGCTTAAAGAAGATATTCCGAGGTGGAACAAAAGTGTGAGTACTTCCTTAAAGAAGATATTCTGAGGTGGAACAAAAGTGTGTGTACTTCCTTAAAGAAGATATTCTGATGTGGAACAAAAGGGAAAGTACTTGCTTAAAGAATATATTCTGAGGTGGAAAAAAGCGAGAGTACTTCTTTAAAGAAGATATTCTGAAGTGGAACAAAAGTGTGAGTACTTCCTTAAAGAAAATAATCTGAAGTGGAGCAAAAGCGAGAGTACTTGCTTAAAGAAGATATTCTGAGGTTGAACAAAAATGTGAGTACTTCCTTAGAGAAGATATTCTGAGGTGGAGCAAAAGCGTGAGTACTTCCTTAAAGAGGATATTCCGAGGTGGAACAGAAATGTGAGTACTTCCTTAAAGAAGATATTCTGAGGTGGAACAAAAGCAAGAGTACTTCCTTAAAGAAGATATTCTGAGGTGGAACAGAAATGTGAGTACTTCCTTAAAGAAGATATTCTAAGGTGGAACAAAAGTGTGTGTACTTCCTTAAAGAAGATATTCTGAGGTGGAACAAAAGGGAGAGTACTTGCTTAAAGAAGATGTTCTGAGGTGGAACAAAAGTGTGAGTACTTCCTTGAAGAAGATGTTTTGAGGTGGAACAGAAATGTGAGTACTTCCTTAAGGAAGATGTACTGAGGTGGAACAAAAGTGTGAGTACTTCCTTAAAGAAGATATTCTGAGGTGGAACACAAGTGTGAGGACTTCCTTAAAGAAAATATTCTGAGGTGGAACAAAAGGGAGAGTACTTGATTAAAGAATATATTCTGAGGTGAAACAAATGTGTGAGTATTTCCTTAAAGAACATATTCTGAGGTGGAACAAAAGCGTGACTACTGCCTTAAAGAAGATATTCTGAGGTGGAACAAAAGGGAGAGTACTTGCTTAAAAAAGATATTCTGAGGTGGAACAAAAGCGAGAGTAGTTCCCTAAAGAAGATATTCTGAAGTGGAACAAAAGTGTGTGTACTTCCTTAAAGAACATATTCTGAGGTGGAACAAAAGTGTGACTACTGCCTTAAAGAAGATATCTGAGGTGGAACAAACATGTGAGTACTTCCTTAAAGAAGATATTCTGAGGTGGAACAAAAGCGAGAGTACTTGCTTAAAGAAGATATTCTGAGGTGGAACAAAAGGGAGAGTAATTGCTTGAATAAGATATTCTGAGGTGGAAAAAAAGCGAGAGTACTTCCTTAAAGAAGATATTCTGAGGTGGAACAAAAGGGAGAGTACTTGCTTATATAAGATATTCTGAGGTGGAACAAAAGCGAGAGTAGTTCCCTGAAGAAGATATTCTGAAGTGGAACAAAACTGTGAGTACTTCCTTAAAGAACATATTCTGAGGTGGAACAAAAGTGTGAGTACTTCCTTAAAGAACATATTCTGAGGTGGAACAAAAATGTGAGTACTTCCTTAAAGATATCTGTATTGTTGGATTGCCTGTACCTAATGTTGTGTCCACTCAGCTCCATTTTCTTTTGGCACGTTTTGTTCCAGCTCGCCCGTCAGCGCCGTGCGGTAAAGGTCACCGCCTTGAAAGTTTGCGCACAGGCGGGTCGGGCCGAGCATGAAATGGACTTGCCAAGTCATGAAAGTGACACGGTGCTACGGCAGGTGGAGTCCACACCTGCTCAGGGAATCTTTGGCTTGGGGAGACACGAGCGAGCCCAAGCCTTGGAGTCGGCTCCACCGCCGGGCCGGGGCGGCGAGGTGCGACTCGGGCCGGGGAGGTGAGGCCGGCTGCCGGTGTTAAAGCACGGAAGGCCCCTGGACGGAGGCGGCAGCTGCCTGGTCCTGCCGGCCAGCGAGGACGAGTGTCTGAGCGGCGTGGTGGCGGGGAGCGCCGCACCCGTGCCACAGCCGGGCGTCGAGTTCGGGGACGGCAGGTGAGCCCCGGAACTTGAACCGTGAGCACCCAGGAGGCGACCGAGCTCCAGTGCTGACACCAGACCGTGGAGAGGAGCGTGGTCACACGGCCTTCCTTCAGTGCGGTCGTCCTCGGTGAGAGTTCTTACTGCCGCCCCCTGCTGGCGGACATGGAGAGGAAGGTGACGCTGCAGGAAGAAGAGAGGAAGATGTGAGACGACATCATGTGACGCCTTCTTCACCGCCTTCCACCAACCATGGTTTTATGTCGCACTTTATACAAACCCCGTTTCCATATGAGTTGGGAATTTCTGTTAGATGTAAATATAAACGGAATACAATGATTTGCAAATCATTTTCAACCCATATTCAGTTGAATATGCTACAAAGACAACATATTTGATGTTCAAACTGATAAACAAATAATCATTAACTTTAGAATTTGATGCCAGCAACACGTGACAAAGAAGTTGGGAAAGGTGGCAATAAATACTGATAACGATGAGGAATGCTCATCAAACACTTATTTGGAACATCCCACAGGTGTGCAGGCTAATTGGGAACAGGTGGGTGCCATGATTGGGTATGAAAGCAGCTTCCATGAAATGCTAAGTAATTCACAAACAAGAATGCGGCGAGGGTCACCAATTTGTAAGCAAATTGTCAAACAGTTTTAGAACAACATTTCTCAACAAGCTATTGCAAGGAATTTAGGGATTTTACCATCTACGGTCCGTAAAATCATCAAAAAAGTTCAGAGAATCTGGAAAAATCACTGCACGTAAGCGATAATATTACGGACTTTTGATCCCTCAGGCGGTACTGCATCAAAAACCGACATCAGTGTGTAAAGGATATCACCACGTGGGCTCAGGAACACTTCATAAAACCACTGTCAGTAACTACAGTTGGTCGCTACATCTGTAAGTGCAAGTTCAAACTCTGCTATGCAAAGCAAAACCCATTTATCAACAACACCCAGAAACACCACCGGCTTCGCCGGGCCTGAGCTCATCTGAGATGGACTGATGCAAAGTGGAAAAGTGTTCTGTGGTCTGACAAGTCCACATTTCAAATTATTTTTGGAAACTGTGGACGTGGTGTCCTCTAGAACAGGGGTAGGGAACCTATGGCTCTAGAGCCAGATGTGGCTCTTTTGATGACTGCATCTGGCTCTCGGATAAATCTGAGCTGACATTGCTTAACACGATAAGTAATGAATAATTCCACTCGTGATCAAAGGGTTAAAAATATAAAACATGCTCATGCATTTGAATCCATCCATCCTTTTTCTACCGCACTTGTTCAAGAAGTTGCATTAAGGGTAAGAAGTGATTTATTTATTATTGATTAGTTTAGGGTTTGCCCTCCCGGGGGTTCTTCAGACCACCAAGCACCGACATGAGAGCCTGTTTCAGGGTTGCAATATTTTTTATTTTTCAATAAGTCTCTCCGTTGCTTTCCAGCAATTGTCTTTTTTTCTTTCGTTCTTGCTCGCACTCTAGCTCCAGCCCCAACCCCGTCTCTCCTCCTGGCTGCTGCTTATAACAGAGCGACAGGTGATTAGATAACAAGGCCCAGGTGGGCCATTTACGCACCTGTCGCTGATTTCGAGGCCGGTCCTGGCAACACCCAGCTTCGCTACAGGCCCGCAGGCCACGCCCCCTCCACAGTTAGCTTCAGAATAACAATGGTATTACAAATAATAAGAGAGCTATTATACTCTAGAAATGTTGGTCTTACTTAAAAATGCACACGTTTAGTTGTGTTCGGTGTTGACATTTTTTTTTATATGGCTCTTACGGAAATACATTTTAAAATATTTTGATCCTTGGCTCTCTCAGCCAAAAAGGTTCCCGACCCCTGCTCTAGAACAAAGAGGAAAAGAACCACCCGGGTTGTTATAGGCATAAAGTTCAAAAGTCAGCATGTGTGATGGTATGGGGGTGTATTAGTGGCCAAAGCATGGATAAAATCACCATTAATGCTGAAAGGTAAATACAAGTTTTGGAGCAACATATATTGCTATCCAAGCAACGCTATCATGGCCGCCCCTGCTTATTTCAGCAATTCAATGCCAATCCACAGGTTACAGCAATGCAGCATCATAGTAAAAGAGTGCCGGTACTAGACTGACCTGCGTGTAGTCCAGACCTGTCTCCCATAGAACGTGGGTGGCGCATTATCAAGCCTAAAATACCACAACAGAGACCCCGGACTGTTGAACAACTTAAGTTGTACATCAAGCAAGAAAGGGAAATAATTCCACCTGAAAAGCTTCAAAAATTGGTCTCCTGAGTTCCCAAAGGTTTATTGTGTGTTGTTAAAAGAAAAGGTGATGTAACACAGTGGTGAACATGCCCTTTCCCAACTACTTTGGCACGTGTTGCAGCCATGAAATTCTAAGTTAATTATTATTTGCAAAAAAAAACAAAGTTTATCAGTTTGAACATCAAATATGTTGTCTTTGTAGCATATTCAACTGAATATGGGTTGAAAAGGATTTGCAAATCATTGTATTCCGTTTATATTTACATCTAACACAATTTCCCAACTCATATGGAAACGGGGTTTGTGTATATATATATATTTTTTTTTAACAGTTTTATGAGTGGGGGCTTTTGGTATTTCAAAGACCTTTAGTCTGTTTTTGTTTTGTAACGTTCATTGTTTAAAAAATGTTCAAAAACAATACATTACAAACCATTTACCACAAGCTACGATTTAAAATGTAATTCCTAGAAATGTCCCGAGTTTTAAGAGCTTTTAACTTATTTGTTTGTGATTGACACATCTTCATTTTAACATCAAGATTTTGGTTCGAACATGTTCAAATTGAGAAAATAACGATTCAAATAAGATATTTATCGAAGGTCTTGCTTAAAGAATGTGCATTGAAGAACTTTTCACAATAAAAGACTTCTTTCTTAGCCTAAAAGCCTTGCTAAGTTCCCACATATACAAATATTCACTTAAGGTCACATGATCATGCAGCGCCTTTATTCCACTACTTTTACTCCTAAAATCTGACACTTCTTCTTTTGCCAAGTGACTTATTGAGCTGTTTGAGTGTCAAATATTCCACTTGGAACATCTTGGGCAGGAATATATTGCACAGTTTGTGCTTTATTTTGACACGGAGGGTTATGAATGATGGAAAATGTTTAAAGTCCATAAAGAGATGTGAAGTTGATGGATATTTTAGTCCTGATGTTCTAACCATGGAGACCCCTTTGGGTCCCTGGAGGGGGGGCACCGTGGTTATAATACATTTATAAACAACTATACAATGCCTTCATAGGACCCCTGCTGTGCGTTGCTAGGTGATGACCACCAATCAGCTGCCCAGTCAGGGTCCTGAGAGGAAGTGGTCTCAGCAGGACCACAGCGCCCTCTGCTGGTGGCCAATTTGTCCTCACACTTCCTGCTGCCCGTCAAAATAATGGCTCACGTCTCACAAAAGATGCACCGTCACGTCCATTTTTAGTGTTTCTACACACTGAAATTAGATTTTACTTCTTTTAAGCAGCTGGCACAAAAGTATTTAGGTATTTAAGTATTACTACAAACCCTGTTTCCATATGAGTTGGGAAATTGTGTTAGATGTAAATTTAAACAGAATACAATGATTTGCAAATCATTTTCAACCCATATTCAGTTGAATGCACTACAAAGACAACATATTTGATGTTCAAACTCATAAACTTTATTTTTTTTTTTTGCAAATAATAATTAACTTAGAATTTCATGGCTGCAACACGTGCCAAAGTAGTTGGGAAAGGGCATGTTCACCACTGTGTTACATCACATTTTCTTTTAACAACACTCAATAAACGTTTGGGAACTGAGGAAACTAATTGTTGAAGCTTTGAAAGTGGAATTCTTTCCCATTCTTGTTTTATGTAGAGCTTCAGTCGCTCGCTGTCGTATTTTACGCTTCATAATGTGCTACACATTTTCGATGGGAGACTGGTCTGGACTGCAGGCGGACCAGGAAATTACCCGCACTCTTTTTTTTACCAAGCCACGCTGTTGTAACACTTGTCTTGCTGAAATAATCAGGGGCGTCCATGATAACGTTGCTTGGATGACAACATATGTTGCTCCAAAACCTGTATGGACCATTCAGCATTAACGGTGCCTTCACAGATGTGTAAGTTACTCATGCCTTGGGCACTAATACACCCCCGTACCATCACACATGCTGGCTTTTGAACTTTGCGCCTATAACAATCCGAATGGTTATTTTCATCTTTGTTCTGGAGGACACCACATCCTCTGTTTTCGAATATAATTTGAAATGTGGACTCGTCAGACCACAGAACACCTTTCCACTTTGCATCAATCCATCTGAGGTGAGCTCGGGCCCAGCCCGTTTCAGGGTGTTGTTGATAAACGGGTTTGACTTTGCATAGTAGAGTTTTAACTTGCACTTACAGATGTAGCGACCAACTGTAGTTACTGACAGTGGTTTGATGAAGTGTTCCTGAGCCTATGTGGTGATATCCTTTACACACTGATGTCGGTTTTTGATGCAGTACCGCCTGAGGGATCAAAAGTCCGTAATATCATCGCTTACGTGCGGTGATTTCTCCAGATTCTCTGAACCTTTTAATGATTTTACGGACCGTGGATGGTAAAATCCCTTAATTCCTTGCAATAGCTCGTTGAGAAATGTTGTTCTAAAACGGTTTGTTTACAAATTGGTGACCCTCACCCCATCCTTGTTTGTGAATTACTTAGCTTTTCATGGAAGCTGCATTTATACCCAATCATGGCACCCAAATGATCCCAATTAGCCTGCACACCTGCGGGATGTTCCAAAATAAATGTTTGATGAGCATTCCTCAACTTTATCAGTATTGGTTGCCACCTTTGTCACGTGTTGCTGGCATCAAATTCTAAAGTTAATGATTATTTGCGACAACAAAAAAAAGTTTCTCAGTTAGATCATCAAATACGTTGTCTTTGTAGCATATTCAACTGAATATGGGTTGAAAATGATTTATTCCGTTTATGTTTACATCCAACACAATTTCCCAACTCATATGGAAACGGGGTTTGTATTTAAAACTGATAAATTCATGTCAAATTGGAGCATTGCTGTTCTAAATGTGACAGACGAGAGTTGTTAGCTGCACGTATGTATAGCCTCCCCAGCACGTGTTGTACGGCAATATCGCTTATTTGCCGCCTGCTGCACTTTACTGGCAAACACCGTGAGCGCCTGACTACAAAAAAGAAACAATGAGGAGGAGGAGGAGGAGGACATCATTTTAAGAGCCATTTCATCCCCCATCTTTTTTTATCACCGTTGAGAAAATTAAAAAACAAAAATGGCCTTTGGCAGACAAATCTGAATAAGGCAAAATGCGTTAAACCAATAAAGTGGATTGTATTGGATTGGAAAATAAATATTCCACTGTTTAGGACAGGGGTAGGGAACCTATGGCTCTAGAGCCAGATGTGGCTCTTTTGATGACTGCTTCTGGCTCTCAGATAATTGTGAATCATTTCGCTGGTAATTACAGTGCTAAAAATAACGTGCATTTTCATGCATTTAAATCCATCCATCCGTTTTCTACCGCACCTGTTCAAGAAGTCGCATTAATGGTAAAAAGTATTTTATGTCACGAGGGGGGGTCGTTGCTGCGGGGTCGTTCTCCCAGGAAGGCAGACGGACTACTCCGGACATGGCATTTAGGTAAAAACATGACTTAATTTAAACTTAAAAAAAGATACAAACAAAAATTGCTCACAACTTGGGCTAAGGAACAAAGCTAATGCATAAACAGACTATGAACATAAATCAAACAAAACTTACTTGGCATGGCATGAAGCGCGAAACTATGGCAAGGCATGAAAGAAGTCAGCACAGAGCAAGAAGAAGATAACATTGACGCCAGGGCGACTGACTGGCAAAGACAAGCTTAAATACTGCCTCTGATTAGTGCTCGGGAAGCAGGTGAGCGGGGATTTTGTCCTCCAGAGACAGGTGGACAAAATGAATAACCAAGGAAACCAGACAAGGGAGTGGAAAAAAAACTGGAACTTAAAGAGTCCAAAGGACAAACAGCACATGGCCAAACAAAAACATGATCAACAGACATGACATTTGATTCATTATTGTTATTCAGAATAACAATGTTATTAAAAACAACAAGAGACTTATTATACTCTAAAAATGTTAGTTTTACTTAAAAATGCACGCATTTAGTTGTATTCAGTGTTAAAAAATATGATATGGCTCTCACGGAAATACATTTTGAAATATTCGGCTTTCATGGCTCTCTCAGCCAAAAAGGTTCTCGACCCCTGGTGCATGAGAATATAAAACATTATATAAAACATTCTCATGCATTTAAATCCATCCATCGGTTTTCTACCGCACCTGTTCAAGAAGTCGCATTAATGGTAAAAAGTATTTTATGTCACGATGGGGGGTTCGCAGGAAGGTAGACGGACTACTCGGGACATGGCATTTAGGTAAAAACATGACTTAATTTAAACTTAAAAAAAGATACAAACAAAAATTGCTCACAACTTGGGCTAAGGAACAAAGCTAACGCATAAACAGACTATGAACATAAATCAAACAAAACTTACTTGGCATGGCATGAAGCGCGAAACTATGGCAAGGCATGAAACAAGTCAGCACAGAGCAAGCCAGGGCGACTGACTGGCAAAGACAAGCTTAAATACTGCCTCTGATTAGTGCTCGGGAAGCAGGTGAGCGGGGATTTTGTCCTCCAGAGACAGGTGGACAAAATGAGTAACCAAGGAAACCAGACAATGGAGTGGAAAAAAAACAGGAACTTAAAGAATCCAAAAGACAAACAGCACATGGCCAAACAAAAACATGATCAACAGACATGACATTTGATTTATTATTGGTTAGCTTCAGAATAACAATGTTATTAAAAAGAATAAGAGAATTATTATACTCTAAAAATGTTAGTCTTACTTAAAAATGCACACATTTAGTTGTATTCAGTGTTAAAAAATATGATATGGCTCTCACGGAAATACATTTTTGAAATATTTGGCTTTCATGGCTCTCTCAGCCAAAAAGGTTCCCGACCCCTGGTTTAGGAGCAGTGTCATCATCATCATCATCATCATCATCATCATCACACTAATGTGGTGCCACTCCATTTCCAAGCTGGATTAGACAGCCGTGGTGTTTCTAGATGCTGGTTTAAAGTGTTTGGGCGTGACAACGCGGACTCGGCTGCTGTAGTCAATAATTGTCTGAATGACACGTCTTCTCTAGGAACCTTTTCTCATCTCACCAGGAACGTTTACAAACTCAAGCACTCTGAGGCAGTCCTTGAAAACCTGCCATTCAGTTCTAATAAGACACAATTACAACAATGGCGCCACATAAATATTATTGTGATATATTTTTTACTCCCTCCCAACAACGTGGCGATAATGACAAATGAGCAAAATGTTTTATTTTCCAAATGGATAAGTGTAAATTGAAATGATGATTTTAAATATGTAATTTCTAGTGCATGTTGCATTTTATTAAATTAGGTGAACTAACATTTTTTGCAAAAAAAAAGAGCAGAAAATGGTACTTTTTATTTATTATTTTAAATATTTTATCAAAAATCTACATTATTTGTTCATGTAAATAATTTTGATATTTTATTAAATAAAATAAATAAATGTCGTTTGTTAATCTGATAATATTTGGTATGTATGTTTTTAAATTAAAAAAAATAACACAATATTTATATATATATATATATGTTGAAATATTTTGTTAAAATTGTGAATTTATATATTTTAGCAAAAAAAATTATTTTCATAAAAGTATTGCATATTGTATTTTATTGGATAAAGTGAATTAATAATTAATATTTTATCTAAAAAAAATTCATGAAAAATGTATACTTCTATTTATTATTTTTATATATTTGATTAAAATTATAAATAAATAACGTTGATATTTATTGAATAAAAGTACACATTTTAGCAAAATGTGTACTTTTATTCAATTTTATTGAATAAAATATTCCCCAAAAATATTTTATTCAATTTTATTGAATAAAATATTTATTTTATATTATTAATGTCATTTGTTAATCTGATAATACGTTGTTGGTATCTTTTTAAATAAAAATAATGACAAAATAATTAAATATATATGATCATGTTTTGTTTTTGTCATGTTTGGTTTTATTTTTTGGACACTCAGTTCCTGTTCCTGTACTTCCTTGTTTGTTTTATTACCATAGCAACTCTTTAGTTTTTACCTTGTCCTCATGTCACGCCCCTGTTTGCAATTATCACGTCTATTATTTAAACCGGAAGTTGCCAGGAAGTCAGCCTGGCGACTTTACATACACACATACCTCCTTTCATGCCATGCCATGCCTAGTTTCCCTAAGTTTTTGATTTTGTTATGTCTATAGTCATGCCATAGTGCCAGTTTTGTTTTTTAGTCAATTTTGTTCTCCGCCCTTGTGCGCGCCTTTTGTTTTGCTTCCTTTGTTTGAAGTTTGTTAGTATAAATAAATATGTACTTACATTCACGTCTCGCTCGTGCCAATTTTCCTTTGCGTCAGAAAAACAATCCACGCCCAGGTTTAAGTCTTGACACAAATATTTTGTTAAAGTTGTGAATTTATATATTTTAGCAAACATTTTTATTTTCATAAAGGTATTGAATAATGTATTTAATTGGATAAAGTAAATTAACACTGAAAAGTTTAGCAAAAACATTTTTTTTATGAAAAATTGGTACTTCTATTTATCATTTTAAATTTTTGATTACAAATCTAAATAAATCATTTTGATATTATATTGAATAAAATTAGACATTTTAGCAAAATCTTGTTTTAAATATTTATTTAAAATCATAAATGTGCTTTGTTTATCTGATAAAATGTTATTAAATAAAAATAATGGCATTTTTACAAAATATCTAAAAATATGTTCAAATATTTTGTTAAAATTGTGAATTGATATATTTCAGAAAACATTTGTATTTACATATAATTTATTCATTTCATTCATAAGTCTAAAATTAATTTGACATTTTAGCTCAATGCATTTATGATTCTAAATATTAAATTAAAAATGTATTAACTTTATTCATTTATACTATTGCATGTTGTATTTTATTGGATAAGGTGAATTAACATTTTTGCTAAAAATATTTGAGCAGAAAATGGTACTTCTATTATTTTAAATATTTGATTAAAAATTTACATTATTTGTTCATGTGAATAATTTTGATATTTTATTAAATAAAATAAACAAATGTCATTTGTTAATCTGATAATATTTGGTATGTATGTTTTTAAATAAAAAAAATAACACAATATTTATATATACATGTTCAAATATTTTGTTAAAATTGTGAATTCATATATTTTAGCAACCATTTTTATTTTCATAAAGGTATTGCATATTGTATTTTATTGGATGAAGTGAATTAATAATTAATATTTTATCTAAAAAAATTCATGAAAAATGTATACTTCTATTTATTATTTTTAAATATTTGATTAAAATTATAAATACATCATTTTGATATTATTGAATAAAAGTACACATTTTAGCAAAACCGTATTTTAAATATTAAATTAAAATCATAAATGTCCTTTGTTTATCTGATAAAATGTCTTATGTTATTAAATAAAAATGAAATATTTACAAAATATTTAAATACATGTTCAAATATTTTGTTAAAATTGTGAATTGATATATTTTAGCAAACATTTTTATTTTCATATGATTCATTCATTTCATTCATAAGTGTAAATTGAATTTGACATTTTAGCTCAATGTATTTAAGATTCTAAATATTTAACACAAAATGTATTAACTTTATTTATTTATACTATTGTATATTTTATTTTATTGGATAAAGTGAATCAACATTAAAAAAAAATTGCAAAAATATATATTTTGGGCAAAATTGGCTCCTTTTTTTTAATTTAAAATATTTGAAAAAATTGTTAAATAGATTATTTGTTCATTTAAATGACTTAGATATTTTATTAAATAAATAAATGTGACATTTTAGCTAAATCTAGTTATTTAAATATTTACCTAAAATCCTAAATGTAATTTGTTTATCTGATAAAAGTTCATAAATTACTGAATAAAAAAGTTATGACAATTTTACCTTAATATTAAAATATTTAAAATTGTGATTTTATATGTTTAGGAAACTTTTTTATGTATATAATTTATTACTTTTAAATATTTAATCAAAAACAAATTATTGTCCAAATTATTTACAGTTTTTTTTAATAAAGTTAATTATTACAACATTAACACAAATTATTAATTGAGATACTTTTTCTCATTTCATTGAATATGAATTACTTATGTTTTCATATTATCAAATTATATAATACTGACTTTTATACGTTCAAAATTAACTTCATTTCTGCATGCTTTGGAAGTTTGAGCAAGAACTGCTGGATTAGAATGTCAGAATTATATTCAAAATAAAGAATACAAAAATCCGAAACATGCAAAAAAAAAAATAATAATAATGAAAAATAAATGTAAAAATGTTAAATTAACATTTTCTAAGGGGTTCCATTTTTTAAATGTCCTCATGAATGACACGTCATGCATTGTGCTGACAAGAAATAAAGGTATGGACAAAAGTCATGGGACACACCTGTAGAACTACAGTATGTACTTATTGAGTGCACATAGCGAGCCTTTCCTTCTATTGTCAGTGACCAGGGTGCGTCCCAATACTTTTGTCCTTGCCGTCAACTTGCTTCCAATGAAGACACAAAAACGGCGAGCCAACGGGAGGAAATAAGAAGAGGAAGCGTGTCAGTGCGACCTGAAGAAAGAAGCATGCGACAAGAAGACGAGGAGCGTGCTTGAACTTCTACTGTACCATGGCTGCTCAGTCAAGTACTGCATCAGCGGCTCCACGCCTGGCCACAGTTATTACGTGTGGGCAGGGAGGGAGCATGACCAGGAGAAAAGAGAGGAGCACACGCACGCATGCACACGCACACACACACACACACACACACACACACACACACACACACACACACACACACAGTTGGATTTGCACTGTGCATTCTTGTTAATGTTTTGCTGACTTCTTCTTACACTTATGTTGTTCAGCACAGGATAAATATACACTTTTTCACTCCAGAATTATGGATGGCTGCAGTTTGACCCTGGAACAGATTATTCGTACTTCTAATGAAAAATATTGTTTGGAAATATGAGCAAGTCAGAGGTGGTATGACGCCACAGCTCATTTGCATATTCAGTGAAAATGGCATGGATGTAAGAAGTGATAACAGGAAGTGACATGGAGGTGAGAAATGATAACAGGAAGTGACATGGATGTAAGAAGTGATAACAGGAAGTGATATGAAGGTAAGAAGTGACAACAGGAAGCTAAATAAGTGATAACAAGGGGTGACATGAATGTAAGTGGTGAAAACAGGAAGTGTCAGAAGTGATAGGAGGAAGAGTAAGTAATGAAAGCAGGAAGTGTAATTAGTGATAACAGGAAGTATAAGTAGTGATAACAGGAAGTTAAAGTAGTGATTACAGGAAGTGACATGAATGTATGTAGTGATAATAGGAAGTGTAAGTAGTGATAAGAGGAAGTGTAAGGAGTGAAAACAGGAAGTGTAAGTAATGATAACAGGAAGTTAAAGAAGTGATAACAGGAAGTGACATGAATGTAAGTAAGGATAAGAGGAAGCGTAAGTAGTGATAAGAGGAAGTGTAAGTAATGATAACAGGAAGTTAAATAAGTGATAACAGGGGGTGACATGAATGTAAGTGGTGAAAACAGGAAGTGTCAGAAGTGATAGGAGGAAGAGTAAGTAGTGAAAGCAGGAAGTGTAATTAGTGATAACAGGAAGTGTAAGTAGTGATAACAGGAAGTTAAAGTAGTGATTACAGGAAGTTAAAGTAGTGATTACAGGAAGTGACATGAATGTATGTAGTGATAATAAGAAGTGTAAGTAGTGATAAGAGGAAGTGTAAGGAGTGAAAACAGGAAGTGTAAGTAATGATAAGAGGAAGTTAAAGAAGTGATAACAGGAAGTGACATGAATGTAAGTAAGGATAAGAGGAAGTGTAAGTAGTGATAAGAGGAAGTGTAAGTAATGATAACAGGAAGTTAAAGAAGTGATAACAGGAAGTGATATGAATGTAAGTAAGGATAAGAGGAAGTGTAAGTAGTGATAGCAGGAAGTTAAAGAAGTGATAACAGGAAGTGACGTGAATGTAAGTAGTGATAAAAGGAAGTGTAAGTAGTGATAAAAAGAAGTGTAAGTAGTGATAACAGGAAGTGTAAGAAGTGATAACAGGAAGTGTAAGAAGTGATAACAGGAGGTGTAAGTAGTGATAACAGGAAGTGTAAGTAGTGATAACAGGAAGTGTAAGTAGTGATAAGAGGAAGTGTAAGAAGTGAAAACAGGAAGTGTAAGTAGTGATAAGAGGAAGTATAAGTAGTGATAAAAGGAAGTGTAAATAGTGATAAGAGGAAGTGTAATGACTGATAAGAGGACGTGTAAGTAGTGATAACAGGAAGTGTAAGTAGTGATAATAGGAAGTGTAAGTAGTGATAAGAGGAATTGTAAGAAGTGAAAACAGGAAGTGTAAGTAGTGATAAGAGGAAGTGTAAGTAGTGATAAGAGGAAGTATAAGTAGTGATAAGAGGAAGTGTAAGTAGTGATAAGAGGAAGTGGAAGTAGTGAAAATAGGAAGTGTGAGAAGTGATAAGAGGAAGTGGAAGTAGTGATAAGAGGAAGTGTAAGAAGTGATAAGAGGAAGTGGAAGTAGTGATAAGAGGTAGTGTAAGTAGTGATAACAGAAAGTGTAAGTAGTGATAAGAGGAATTGTAAGAAGTGAAAACAGGAAGTGTAAGTAGTGACAAGAGGAAGTGTAAGTAGTGATAAGAGGTAGTGTAAGTAGTGAAAACAGGAAGTGTAAGTAGTGATAACAGGAAGTGTAAGTAGTGATAAGAGGAAGTGTAAGTAGTGATTAGAGGAAGTATAAGTAGTGATAAGAGGACGTGTAAATAGTGATAAGAGGAAGTGTAATTACTGATAAGAGGACGTGTAAATAGTGATAAGAGGAAGTGTAAGAAGTGAAAACAGGGAGTGTAAGTAGTGATAACAGGAAGTGTAAGTAGTGATAAGAAGAAGTGTAAGTAGTGATAAGAGGAAGTGTAAGAAGTGAAAACAGGAAGTGTAAGTAGTGATAACAGGAAGTGTAAGTAGTGATAAGAGGTAGTGTAAGTAGTGAAAACAGGGAGTGTAAGTAGTGATAACAGGAAGTGTAAGTAGTGATAACAGGAAGTGTAAGTAGTGATAACAGGAAGTGTAAGTAGTCATAACAAGAAGTGTAAGTAGTGATAACAGGAAGTGTAAGTAGTGATAAGAGGTAGTGTAAGTAGTGAAAACAGGAAGTGTAAGTAGTGATAACAGGAAGTGTAAGTAGTGATAACAGGAAGTGTAAGTAGTCATAACAAGAAGTGTAAGTAGTGATAACAGGAAGTGAGATGGTGTTGCTGGTAAAGAAGATTCAGAGCGGACACAGCTGCCAAGAAAAGTGTGATCAGATACAAAAAAAAAAGAGATGAAGAGTAGTAGTAGTGTAGAGGGATGACATGAAGTGCGTGCGATATCATGTGTGATACAAGCAGCCCTGCAGTGTTACTTGTGTGCGATATCATGTGCGATACGAGCAGTCCTGCAGCTTGTTTACTTGTGTGCAATATTATGCGCGATACAAGGAGTCCCGCAGCATGTTTACTTGTGTGTAATATCATGTGCGATATCATGTGCAATACAAGCAGTCCCGCACCATGTTTGCTTGTGTGCAATATCATGTGCGATACAAGCAGCCCTGCAGCGTGTTTGCTTGCTTGCGATATCATGTGTGATACAAGCAGCCCTGCAGCGTGTTTGCTTGTGTGCAATATCATGTGCGATATCATGTGCGATACAAGCAACCCCGCAACCTGTTTACTTGTGTGCGATATCATGTGCGATACAAGCAGGCCTGCAGTGTTTACTTGTGCGATAAAAGAAGACCCCCAGTGTGTTTACTGGGCGGCATAGCTCGGTTGTTAGAGAGGCCGTGCCAGCAACTTGAGGGTTTCAGGTTCGATCCCCGCTTCCGCCATCCTAGTCACTGCCGTTGTGTCCTTGGGCAAGACACTTTACCCACCTGCTCTCAGTGTGCCCACACTGGTTTAAATGTACAGATTATATATTGGGTTTCACTATGTAAAGTACTTTGAGTCACTAGAGAAAAAGCGCTAGATAAATATAATTCACTTCACACCACTACTTGTGTGCGATACGAGCAGCCCTGCAGTGTGCTTACTTGTGTGCGACATCATGCGCGATACAAGCAGTCCCGCGGCATGTTACTTGTGTGCAATATCATGTGCGATATCATGTGCGATATCATGTGCAATATCATGTGCGACACCGGCAGCACTGCAGCGGGTTTGCTTGTGTGCGATATCATGTGCGATACAAGCAGTCTTGCTTTGTGTTGACTTGTGTGTGATATCATGTGTGATAAAAGCAGTCCTGCAGGGTGTTGACTTGTGTGCGATACAAGCAGTCTTGTTTTGTGTTGACTTGTGTGTGATATCATGTGTGATAAAAGCAGTCCTGCAGGGTGTTGACTTGTGTGCGATACAAGCAGTCTTGCTTTGTGTTGACTTGTGTGTGATATCATGTGTGATAAAAGCAGTCCTGCAGAGTGTTGACTTGTGTGCGATATCATGTGCGATACAAGCAGTCTTGCTGTGTGTTGACTTGTGTGTGATATCATGTGTGATAAAAGCAGTCCTGCAGAGTGTTGACTAGTGTGCGGTATCACGTGCGATACAAGCAGTCTTGCTGTGTGTTGACGTGTGTGTGATATCATTTGTGATGAAAGCAGTCCTGCAGAGTGTTGACTTGTGTGCGATATCATGTGCGATCCAAGCAGTCTTGCTGTTTGTTGACTTGTGTGTGATATCATGTGTGATAAAAGCAGTCCTGCAGAGTGTTGACTTGTGTGCGACATCATGTGCGATACAAGCAGTCTTGCTTTGTGTTGACTTGTGTGTAATATCATGTGTGATAAAAGCAGTCCTGCAGAGTGTTGACTTGTGTGCGATATCATGTGCGATAAAGCAGGCTTGCTGTTTGTTGACGTGTGTGTAATATCATGTGTGATAAAAGCAGTCCTGCAGAGTGTTGACTTGTGTGTGATATCATGTGCGATACAAGCAGTCTTGCTGTTTGTTGACTTGTGTGTGATATCATGTGTGATAAAAGCAGTCCTGCAGAGTGTTGACTTGTGTGCGAAATAATCTGCGATACAAGCAGTCTTGCTTTGTGTTGACTTGTGTCTAATATCATGTGTTATAAAAGCAGTCCTACAGAGTGTTGACTTGTGTGCGATATATCACGTGCGATACAAGCAGTCTTGCTTTGTGGTGACTTGTGTGTGATATCATGTGTGATAAAAGCAGTCCTGCAGAGTGTTGACTTGTGTGCGATATCACGTGCGATACAAGCAGTCTTGCTTCGTGTTGACGTGTGTGTGATATCATGTGTGATGAAAGCAGTCCTGCAGAGTGTTGACTTGTGTGCGATATCATGTGCGATCCAAGCAGTCTTGCTGTTTGTTGACTTGTGTGTGATATCATGTGTGATAAAAGCAGTCCTGCAGAGTGTTGACTTGTGTGCGACATCATGTGCGATACAAGCAGTCTTGCTTTGTGTTGACTTGTGTGTAATATCATGTGTGATAAAAGCGGTCCTGCAGAGTGTTGACTTGTGTGCGATATCACGTGCGATACAAGCAGTCTTGCTTTGTGTTGACTTGTGTGTGATATCATGTGTGATAAAAGCAGTCCTGCAGAGTGTTGACTTGTGTGCGATATCATGTGCGATACAAGCAGTCTTGCTCTGTGTTGACTTGTGTGTAATATCATGTGTGACACAAGCAGCCCTGCAGAGTGTTGACTTGTGTGCGATATCATGTGCGATACAAGCAGGCTTGCTGTTTGTTGACGTGTGTGTAATATCATGTGTGATAAAAGCGGTCCTGCAGAGTGTTGACTTGTGTGCGATATCATGTGTGATACAAGCAGGTTTGCTGTTTGTTGACTTGTGTGTAATATCATGTGTGACACAAGCAGCCCTGCAGAGTGTTGACTTGTGTGCGATATCATGTGCGATACAAGCAGGCTTGCTGTTTGTTGACGTGTGTGTAATATCATGTGTGATAAAAGCAGTCCTGCAGAGTGTTGACTTGTGTGCGATATCATGTGTGATACAAGCAGGTTTGCTGTTTGTTGACGTGTGTGTAATATCATGTGTGATAAAAGCGGTCCTGCAGAGTGTTGACTTGTGTGCGATATCACGTGCGATACC
This sequence comes from Nerophis ophidion, assembly GCF_033978795.1. NCBI lineage: Eukaryota > Metazoa > Chordata > Actinopteri > Syngnathiformes > Syngnathidae > Nerophis > Nerophis ophidion. Next base: position 66,704,193 of record NC_084619.1, on the reverse strand, counting down.
AGCAGTCTTGCTTTGTGTTGACTTGTGTGTGATATCATGTGTGATAAAAGCAGTCCTGCAGAGTGTTGACTTGTGTGCGATATCATCTGCGATACAAGCAGTCTTGCTGTTTGTTGACTTGTGTGTAATATCATGTGTGATAAAAGCGGTCCTGCAGAGTGTTGACTTGTGTGCGATATCATGTGTGATACAAGCAGGTTTGCTGTTTGTTGACGTGTGTGTAATATCATGTGTGATAAAAGCGGTCCTGCAGAGTGTTGACTTGTGTGCGATATCATGTGCGATACAAGCAGTCTTGCTCTGTGTTGACTTGTGTGTAATATCATGTGTGACAGAAGCAGCCCTGCAGAGTGTTGACTTGTGTGCGATATCATGTGCGATACAAGCAGGCTTGCTGTTTGTTGACGTGTGTGTAATATCATGTGTGATAAAAGCGGTCCTGCAGAGTGTTGACTTGTGTGCGATATCATGTGTGATACAAGCAGGTTTGCTGTTTGTTGACGTGTGTGTAATATCATGTGTGATAAAAGCGGTCCTGCAGAGTGTTGACTTGTGTGCGATATCACGTGCGATACAAGCAGTCTAGCTTTGTGTTGACTTGTGTGTGATATCATGTGTGATAAAAGCAGTCCTGCAGAGTGTTGACTTGTGTGCGATATTATGTGCGATACAAGCAGTCTTGCTGTGTGTTGACTTGTGTGTGATATCATGTGTGATAAAAGCAGTCCTGCAGAGTGTTGACTTGTGTGCGATATCATGTGCGATACAAGCAGTCTTGCTCTGTGTTGACTTGTGTGTAATATCATGTGTAATAAAAGCAGTCCTACAGAGTGTTGACTGGTGTGCGATATCACGTGCGATACAAGCAGTCTTGCTCTGTGTTGACCTGTGTGTAATATCATGTGTGACAAAAGCAGTCCTGCAGAGTGTTGACTTGTGTGCGATATCATGTGCGATACAAGCAGGCTTGCTGTTTGTTGACGTGTGTGTAATATCATGTGTGATAAAAGCGGTCCTGCAGAGTGTTGACTTGTGTGCGATATCACGTGCGATACAAGCAGTCTTGCTTTGTGTTGACTTGTGTGTGATATCATGTGTGATAAAATCAGTCTTGTTTTGTGTTGACTTGTGTGTGATATCATGTGTGATAAAAGCAGTCCTGCAGAGTGTTGACTTGTGTGTGATATCATGTGTGATAAAATCAGTCTTGTTTTGTGTTGACTTGTGTGTGATATCATGTGTGATAAAAGCAGTCCTGCAGAGTGTTGACTTGTGTGCGATATCACGTGCGATACAAGCAGTCTTGCTCTGTGTTGACGTGTGTGTGATATCATGTGTGATAAAAGCAGTCCTGCAGAGTGTTGACTTGTGTGCGACATCATGTGCGATACAAGCAGTCTTGCTTTGTGTTGACTTGTGTGTAATATCATGTGTGATAAAAGCAGTCCTGCAGAGTGTTGACTTGTGTGCGATATCATGTGCGATAAAGCAGGCTTGCTGTTTGTTGACGTGTGTGTAATATCATGTGTGATAAAAGCAGTCCTGCAGAGTGTTGACTTGTGTGTGATATCATGTGCGATACAAGCAGTCTTGCTGTTTGTTGACTTGTGTGTGATATCATGTGTGATAAAAGCAGTCCTGCAGAGTGTTGACTTGTGTGCGAAATAATCTGCGATACAAGCAGTCTTGCTTTGTGTTGACTTGTGTCTAATATCATGTGTTATAAAAGCAGTCCTGCAGAGTGTTGACTTGTGTGCGATATATCACGTGCGATACAAGCAGTCTTGCTTTGTGGTGACTTGTGTGTGATATCATGTGTGATAAAAGCAGTCCTGCAGAGTGTTGACTTGTGTGTGATATCATGTGCGATACAAGCAGTCTTGCTTTGTGTTGACTTGTGTGTGATATCATGTGTGATGTAAGCAGTCCTGCAGAGTGTTGACTTGTGTGCGATATCACGTGCGATACAAGCAGTCCTGCTTTGTGTTGACTTGTGTGCGATATCACGTGCGATACAAGCAGTCTTGCTTCGTGTTGACGTGTGTGTGATATCATGTGTGATGAAAGCAGTCCTGCAGAGTGTTGACTTGTGTGCGATATCATGTGCGATCCAAGCAGTCTTGCTGTTTGTTGACTTGTGTGTGATATCATGTGTGATAAAAGCAGTCCTGCAGAGTGTTGACTTGTGTGCGACATCATGTGCGATACAAGCAGTCTTGCTTTGTGTTGACTTGTGTGTAATATCATGTGTGATAAAAGCGGTCCTGCAGAGTGTTGACTTGTGTGCGATATCACGTGCGATACAAGCAGTCTTGCTTTGTGTTGACTTGTGTGTGATATCATGTGTGATAAAAGCAGTCCTGCAGAGTGTTGACTTGTGTGCGATATCATGTGCGATACAAGCAGTCTTGCTCTGTGTTGACTTGTGTGTAATATCATGTGTGACACAAGCAGCCCTGCAGAGTGTTGACTTGTGTGCGATATCATGTGCGATACAAGCAGGCTTGCTGTTTGTTGACGTGTGTGTAATATCATGTGTGATAAAAGCAGTCCTGCAGAGTGTTGACTTGTGTGCGATATCATGTGCGATACAAGCAGTCTTGCTGTGAGTTGACTTGTGTATGATATCATATGTGATGAAAGCAGTCCTGCAGAGTGTTGACTTGTGTGCGATATCATGTGCGATCCAAGCAGTCTTGCTGTTTGTTGACTTGTGTGTGATATCATGTGTGATAAAAGCAGTCCTGCAGAGTGTTGACTTGTGTGCGACATCATGTGCGATACAAGCAGTCTTGCTTTGTGTTGACTTGTGTGTAATATCATGTGTGATAAAAGCAGTCCTGCAGAGTGTTGACTTGTGTGTGATATCATGTGCGATACAAGCAGTCTTGCTGTTTGTTGACTTGTGTGTGATATCATGTGTGATAAAAGCAGTCCTGCAGAGTGTTGACTTGTGTGCGAAATAATCTGCGATACAAGCAGTCTTGCTTTGTGTTGACTTGTGTCTAATATCATGTGTGATAAAAGCAGTCCTGCAGAGTGTTGACTTGTGTGCGATATATCACATGCGATACAAGCAGTCTTGCTTTGTGGTGACTTGTGTGTGATATCATGTGTGATAAAAGCAGTCCTGCAGAGTGTTGACTTGTGTGTGATATCATGTGCGATACAAGCAGTCTTGCTTTGTGTTGACTTGTGTGTGATATCATGTGTGATGTAAGCAGTCCTGCAGAGTGTTGACTTGTGTGCGATATCACGTGCGATACAAGCAGTCTTGCTCTGTGTTGATTTGTGTGTAATATCATGTGTGATAAAAGCAGTCCTGCAGAGTGTTGACTGGTGTGCGATATCACGTGCGATCCAAGCAGTTTTGCTTTGTGTTGACTTGTGTGTGATATCATGTGTGATAAAAGCAGTCCTGCAGAGTGTTGACTGGTGTGCGATATCACGTGCGATACAAGCAGTCTTGCTTTGTGTTGACTTGTGTGTGATATCCTGTGTGATAAAAGCAGTCCTGCAGAGTGTTGACCTGTGTGCGATATCATGTGCGATACCAGCAATCTTGCTTTGTGTTGACTTGTGTGTAATATCATGTGTGATAAAAGCAGTCCTGCAGTGTTGACTTGTGTGCGATATTATGTGCGATACAAGCAGTCTTGCTGTTTGTTGACTTGTGTGTAATATCATGTGTGATAAAAGCGGTCCTGCAGAGTGTTGACTTGTGTGCGATATCATGTGTGATACAAGCAGGTTTGCTGTTTGTTGACGTGTGTGTAATATCATGTGTGATAAAAGCGGTCCTGCAGAGTGTTGACTTGTGTGCGATATCATGTGCGATACAAGCAGTCTTGCTGTTTGTTGACTTGTGTGTAATATCATGTGTGATAAAAGCGGTCCTGCAGAGTGTTGACTTGTGTGCGATATCATGTGCGATACAAGCAGTCTTGCTGTTTGTTGACTTGTGTGTAATATCATGTGTGATAAAAGCGGTCCTGCAGAGTGTTGACTTGTGTGCGATATCATGTGCGATACAAGCAGTCTTGCTCTGTGTTGACTTGTGTGTAATATCATGTGTGACACAAGCAGCCCTGCAGAGTGTTGACTTGTGTGCGATATCATGTGCGATACAAGCAGTCTTGCTGTTTGTTGACTTGTGTGTAATATCATGTGTGATAAAAGCGGTCCTGCAGAGTGTTGACTTGTGTGCGATATCATGTGCGATACAAGCAGTCTTGCTGTTTGTTGACTTGTGTGTAATATCATGTGTGATAAAAGCGGTCCTGCAGAGTGTTGACTTGTGTGCGATATCATGTGCGATAAAAGCAGGCTTGCTGTTTGTTGACGTGTGTGTAATATCATGTGTGATAAAAGCGGTCCTGCAGAGTGTTGACGTGTGTGCGATATCATGTGTGATACAAGCAGGTTTGCTGTTTGTTGACGTGTGTGTAATATCATGTGTGATAAAAGCAGTCCTGCGGAGTGTTGACTTGTGTGCGATATCACGTGCGATACAAGCAGTCTAGCTTTGTGTTGACTTGTGTGTGATATCATGTGTGATAAAAGCAGTCCTGCAGTGTTGACTTGTGTGCGATATCATGTGCGATACAAGCAGTCTTGCTGTGTGTTGACTTGTGTGTGATATCATGTGTGATAAAAGCAGTCCTGCAGAGTGTTGACTTGTGTGCAATATCATGTGCGATACAAGCAGTCTTGCTCTGTGTTGACTTGTGTGTAATATCATGTGTGATAAAAGCAGTCCTGCAGAGTGTTGACTGGTGTGCGATATCACGTGCGATACAAGCAGTCTTGCTCTGTGTTGACCTGTGTGTAATATCATGGGTGACAAAAGCAGTCCTGCAGAGTGTTGACTTGTGTGCGATATCATGTGCGATACGAGCAGGCTTGCTGTTTGTTGACGTGTGTGTAATATCATGTGTGATAAAAGCGGTCCTGCAGAGTGTTGACTTGTGTGCGATATCATGTGTGATAAAATCAGTCTTGCTTTGTGTTGACTTGTGTGTGATATCATGTGTGATAAAAGCAGTCCTGCAGAGTGTTGACTTGTGTGCGATATCACGTGCGATACAAGCAGTCTTGTTTTGTGTTGACTTGTGTGTAATATCATGTGTGATAAAAGTAGTCCTGCAGAGTGTTGACTTGTGTGCGATATCACGTGCGATACAAGCAGTCTTGCTTTGTGTTGACTTGTGTGTGATATCATGTGTGATAAAAGCAGTCCTGCAGAGTGTTGACTCGTGTGCGATATCATGTGCGATACAAGCAGTCTTGCTCTGTGTTGACCTGTGTGTAATATCATGTGTGACAAAAGCAGTCCTGCAGAGTGTTGACTTGTGTGTGATATCATGTGCGATACAAGCAGTCTTGCTTTGTGTTGACTTGTGTGTGATATCATGTGTGATAAAAGCAGTCCTGCAGAGTGTTGACTTGTGTGCGATATCATGTGCGATATAAGCAGTCTTGCTTTGTGTTGACTTGTGTGTGATATCATGTGTGATAAAAGCAGTCCTGCAGAGTGTTGACTCGTGTGCGATATCATGTGCGATACAAGCAGTCTTGCTCCGTGTTGACTTGTGCGTGATATAATGTGTGATAAAAGCAGTCCTGCAGAGTGTTGACTTGTGTGCGATATCATGTGCGATACAAGCAGTCTTGCTGTGTGTTGACGTGTGTGTAATATCATGCGTGATAAAAGCAGTCCTGCAGAGTGTTGACTTGTGTGCGATATATCACATGCGATACAAGCAGTCTTGCTTTGTGGTGACTTGTGTGTGATATCATGTGTGATAAAAGCAGTCCTGCAGAGTGTTGACTTGTGTGTGATATCATGTGCGATACAAGCAGTCTTGCTTTGTGTTGACTTGTGTGTGTGATATCATGTGTGATAAAAGCAGTCCTGCAGAGTGTTGACTTGTGTGCGATATCATGTGCGATACAAGCAGTCTTGCTTTGTGTTGACTTGTGTGCGATATCATGTGTGATAAAAGCAGTCCTGCAGAGTGTTGACTTGTGTGCGATATCATGTGCGATACAAGCAGTCTTGCTCTGTGTTGACTTGTGTGCGATATCATGTGTGATAAAAGCAGTCCTGCAGAGTGTTGACTTCTGTGCGATATCATGTGCGATACAAGCAGTCTTGCTTTGCGTCGACTTGTGTGTGATATCATGTGTGATAAAAGCGGTCCTGCAGAGTGTTGACTTGTGTGCGATATCACGTGCGATACAAGCAGTCCCGCAGCGTGTTTACTCGTGTGCGATATGACAAAATGCTAATATTAGGTATGATTTGTGCTGATATCGTAGCGGTAAGTGAACAAGTTGCATGGGCACAGTCCTACTAAATGATTTGTGTGATGTTGAGAAGAAGGGTCACCTCGGGAATAAGGTTACAGCAAGAAGACAAAATGGAGAGCACAAGAGGCGAGAGATGGAAGCTAAAATAAAGTTTAGTGAAAAGATGGAAGGAATAAGCAGCAAAGCGTTGTTAGTGACTCACTCTGTCTGCACTGGTGCATGCTGGGACAGGTGGGGGCCTGCTGCTGCGTCTGCCACGCGGTGGGCAGCACACCCTACGCGGAGAGAAAACACAAAGCATGACAAACCCACACACACACACACACACACACACACACACACACACACACACACACACACACCACCAGCGGTCCTGTAACTTCTTCATGCGTGACACTCGACATGACGCCAAACATCTCCTCTGTGGACGCATGAAGTCAGGCGTGCTGCCTTTTGTCCGCAGCGCCACGTCACCTGTCAGGTGCGCGGCGGACATGACAGCTGGCACAAGCTGAGAGCGACGCGTTTCATCCATCACGGGGTGTGCGTGTGTGTGTGTGTGTGTTTGTGTGGCGACTTTTAATGACAACACACACGGATGTGACCTTAAAGGCCAGTAAAATATACTTGCAGGTAGCCGAGCCATCAACACAACACTGTTGCCTGGCTCTTCATTCTCAATACTCTATTTTACAAGATATATTTAAGCCACGCCCACCAAATTTCCCCCCCCAATTTTTTTTTTTACATACATTAGCCGCACTGGAACATACACCAGGATGAAAAACTATATAAATGTTTATTTACATGCATTTATGGTTTCCAAACAGTGTCTGTAACAAGGCAGTAAAACGGCCGATCAAACAAAACAGAAGTCATGGTCATGGACCCAAGCTAGCTCTCCAATCAGCTAAACAGACTCAATAACTTCACAACATTTTTGTGAATCTGGAACAGTACAAAAAGAATGCCATTATAACGTAATAATACTAACACAGGCACTCGTAAACGTGTTAGCATATTCGCTAATGCTAATGACGCTAGCTACATTACATTACGATGGCGCGTACAAATAAGCATGAAAAAACTCCTATAGACATCACACATGGGACGGTTTAGTAAGTAAGGATTGTTTTAGTTATATTGTAAAACTTAAAAACCATAGAGCACACAGGTATTCAAGCCACACCCACCAAATTTTAGAATAAATTAATATTTTTACATACATTAGCCGAAATGGAATATACACCGGTATATAGACTATAGAAATGTTTATTTACATACATTAATTATTTCCAAACAGTGTCTGTAACAAGGCAGTAAAACGGCTAATCAAACAAAACAGAAGTCATCTTCATTGTCCCAAGCTAGCTCTCCAATCAGCTAAACAGACTCAATAACTGCACAACATTTTTGTGAATTTGTGAAACTGGAACAGTACAAAAAGAATGCCATTATAAGGTAATAATACAAACACAGGCACTCGTAAAGGTGTTAGCATATTTGCTAATTCTAACGACGCTAGCTGCTTTACATTACGATAGCACGTAAAATTACGCATGAAAACAGTCCAACAGACATCACACATGGTATGTTTTAGTGAGTTAGAATTGTTTTAGTTATATTGTAAAATGTACAAACCATAAAGCACACTGGTATTTAAGCCACACCCACCAAATTTTCCCTCCAAAATATTATTTTTACATACTGTATATTATCCGCACTGGAACATACACCAGGATGAAAAACTATATAAATGTTTATTTACATGCATTTATGGTTTCCAAACAGTGTCTGTAACAAGGCAGTAAAACGGCCGATCAAACAAAACAGAAGTCATCTTCATGGACCCAAGCTAGCTCTCAAATCAGCTAAACAGACTCAATAACTGCACAACATTTTTGTGAATTTGTGAAAATGGAACAGTACAAAAATAATTCTATTATAAGGTAATAATACTAACACAGGCACTCGTAAAGGTGTTAGCATATTTGCTAATTCTAACGACGCTAGCTACTTTACATTACGATAGCACGTAAAATTACGCATGAAAACACTCCAACAGACATCACACATGGTATGTTTTAGTGAGTAAGAATTGTTTTAGGTATTGTAAAATGTACAAATCATAGAGCACACTGGTATTTAAGCCACACCCACCAAATTTTCCCCCCAAAATATTATTTTTAATTACATTATCCGCACTGGAACATACACCAGGATGAAAAACTATATAAATGTTTATTTACATGCATTTATGGTTTCCAAACAGTGTCTGTAACAAGGCAGTAAAACGGCCGATCAAACAAAACAGAAGTCATCTTCATGGACCCAAGCTAGCTCTCCAATCAGCTAAACAGACTCAATAACTGCACCACATTCTTGTGAATTTGTGAAACTGGAACAGTACAAAAAGAATGCCATTATAAGGTCATAATACTAACACAGGCCCTCGTAAACGTGTTAGCATATTTACTAATGCTTACGACGTTAGCTACATTACATTACGATAGCACGTAAAATTACGCATGAAAACACTCCAACAGACATCACACATGGTACGCTTTAGTGAGTAAGAATTGTTTTAGTTTTATTGTAAAATATACAAACCATAGAGCACACTGGTATTTAAGCCACACCCACCAAATTTTCGAATACATTTATATTTCTACAAACATTAGCCGCACTGGAACATATCAAAGACGATATAAATGTTTATTTACATTATACATTATACATATACATTAATTGTTTCCAAACAGTGTCTGTAACAAGGCAGTAAAACGGCCGATCAAACAAAACAGAAGTCATCTTCATGGACCCAAGCTAGCTCTCCAATCAGCTAAACAGACTCAATAACTGCACAACATTTTTGTGAATTTGTGAAACTGGAAGAGTACAAAAAGAATGCCATTATAACGTAATAATACTAACACAGGCACTCGTAAACGTGTTAGCATATTTGCTCATTCTAACGACGCTAGCTACTTTACATTACGATAGCACGTAAAATTACGCATGAAAACACTCCAACAGACATCACACATGGTACGTTTTAGTGAGTAAGAATTGTTTTAGTTATATTGTAAAATGTACAAATCATAGACCACACTGGTATTTAAGCCACACCCACCAAATTTTCCCCCCCAAAATTTATTTTTACATACATTAGCCGCACTGGAACATACACCAGGATGAAAAACTATATAAATGTTTATTTACATACATTTATGGTTTCCAAACAGTGTCTGTAACAAGGCAGTAAAACGGCAAATCAAACAAAACAGAAGTCATGGTCATGGACCCAAGCTAGCTACCCGCCAAATTTTAGAAGAAATTAATATTTTTACATACATTAGCTGCACTGGAACATATACCAGTAGGAAAGACTTTATAAAGGTTCATTATGTTTATTAATTGTTTCCAAATATACATTAATTGTTTCCAAACGGTGTCTGTAACAGGGCAGTAAAACGGATGATCAAACAAAACAGAAGTCATGGTCATGGACCCACTAGCTGTGCAAGCTCGCTCTCCAATCAGCTAAACAGACTCAATAACTCCACGGTCATACTGAAGCAATACAAAAAGAATGCCGTTGTAAGTTAATAACACTAACACAGACACTGGTAAACGTATTAGCATATTCGCTAATGCTAACGACGCTAGCTACATTACATCACGATAGCAGGTACAAATATGCATGAAAACACTCCTACAGGTTTAGTAAGTATGAATTGTTTTAGTTATATTGTAAAACTTTCAAACCACAGAGCACACTCGTATTCAAGCCACACCCGCCAAATTTTAGAAAAAATTAATATTTTTACATACACTAGCCACATTAGAATATGTGAAAGACTTTGTAAATGTTTTTTTATTTTATTTATAAATATCCACCAGACATCACACATTTGGTTCGAGTGTTCGCCCTCAGATTGGTAGGTTGTGAGTTCAAACCCCGGCCGAGTCATACCAAAGATTATAACAATGGGATCCATTACCTCCCTGCTTGGCACTCAGCATCAAGGGTTGGAATTGGGGGTTAAATCAACAAAATTGATTTCCGGGCGCGGCATTAATGCTGCTCACTGCTCCCCTCACCTACTAGGGGGTGAACAAGGGGATGGGTCAAATGCAGAGGACAATTTTCACCACACCTAGTGTGTGTGTGACAATCATTGCTACTTTAACTTAACGTATGAATTGTTTTAGTTGTATTGTAAAACTTACAAACATGAAACAATGAGGAATCCTTTCGAGCAGAACCGCTATGGACTGTTTTACTTCCGGTTCGAGGCACCAGACAGGAAGTACAGTTTCAAACAGCGGCACCTGCAGTGAGCGAACTCGTCCAAACAGTAACACACCTTCTCAGTGTCTCTGTCGGCGTGATATGAGAATGACGTGTTGAATACAAAACATTACAGCCGCAAGCCTAGAAAAATCCATAACGTCCAGGACGGCGGGGATCCGTGTGGAGAAGCAAAGTGAGACGGCGGGAAGGAGAAAAAGTCAGAGAGAGAGGAATCCTCCCAGGAGGGCAGACAAGCGTTGCTGGTCTTTGTACTGGAGGAGGTCTTGTGAAGGCTGGCAGTCTTCAATGAAGACAACTTGTGCAAGAGGGCTTCATTAGCAGAGGGAGAGGAGGTTCCAGAGGAGAAGGTTTGAGTCTGGTCGCCTCACGCTGCTCCCCCGAGTCAAGAATTCTACATGAAAGCACCTCTTACATCAATACCCATCAAAGATCCTCTCTGGGACGGATGCTTTTAAAAACACACTGCAATAACACTAGTCAAAGATCATGTATATGACAGGAGCACTCTGCTGCTTTTAAGAACACACTGCAATAACACCAGTCAAAGATTGTGTATATGACAGGAGCACTCTGCTGGTTGTAAGAACACACCGCAATAACACCAGTCAAAGATTGTGTATATGACAGGAGCACTCTGCTTATTTTAAGAACACACTGCAATAACTGTAGTCAAAGATCACGTATATAACAGGAACACTCTGCTGCTTTTAAGAACACACTGCAATAACACTAGTCAAAGATCATGTAAATGACAACACACTGCAATAACTCTAGTCAAAGATCATGTATATGACAGGAGCACTCTGCTTCTTTTAAGAACACACTGCAATAACACTATTCAAAGATCATGTATATGACAGGAGCAGTCTGCTGCTTTTAAGAACACACTGCAGTAACACTTGTCAAAGATCATATATACGACACGAGCACTCTGCGGGTTTTAAGAACACACCGCAATAACACTAGTCAAAGATCATATATACGACAGGAGCACTCTGCGAATTTTAAGAACACACTGCAATAACACTAGTCAAAGATCCTTATATGACAGGAGCACTCTGCTGCTTTTAAAAACACACTCCAATAACACTAGTCAAAGATCATGTATATGACAGGAGCACTCCGCTGCTTTTAAAAACACAGCTCAAAAACACTACTCAGAGATCATGTATACGACAGGAGCACTCTGCTGTTTTTAAGAACAGACTCCAATAACACTGGTAAAAGATCATGTATATGACAGGAGCACTCTGCGGTTTTTAAGAACACACTGCATTAACACTAATCAAAGATCATATATACGACAGGAGCACTCTGCTGCTTTTAAGAACACACTGCAATAACACTAGTCAAAGATCATGTATACAACAGGAGCCCTCTGCGGGTTTTAAGAACACACCGCAATAACACTAGTCAAAGATTGTGTATATGACAGGAGCACTCTGCTGCTTTTAAAAACACACCGCAATTACACTAGTCAAAGATCATGTATATGACAGGAGCACTCTGCTGCTTTTAAAAACACACCGCAATTACACTAGTCAAAGATCATGTATATGACAGGAGCACTCTGCTGCTTTTAAAAACACACTACAATAACACTAGTCAAAGATCATGTATATGACAGGAGCACTTAGCTGCTTTGAAAAACACACTACAATAACACTAGTCAAAGATCATGTATATGACAGGAGCACTCTGCGGGTTTTAAGAACACACTGCAATAACACTAATCAAAGATCATATATACGACAGGAGCACTCTGGTGCTTTTAAGAACACACCGCAATAATACTAGTCAAAGATCATGTATATGACAGGAGCACTCTGCGGGTTTTAAGAACCTACTGCAAAAATACTTGTCAAAGATCCTCTTTAGCTAAGGAGCACTCTGCTGTTTTTAAGAACACACCGCAATAACACTAGTCAAAGATCATGTATATGACAGGAGCACTCTGCGGGTTTTAAGAACCTACTGCAAAAATACTTGTCAAAGATCCTCTTTAGCTAAGGAGCACTCTGCTGCTTTTAAGAACACACTGCAATAACACCAGTCAAAGTCACTAAGACATATGCTGACCAGAGGTGGAGCACATCCATTTTCTTACACACACTTGTTATTTCATATGTTGACCAGAGGGGGAGCACTTTTAACAGCGACACATTTAAAAAAAATCCCTCCTTTTTTGAAACACCCTTATTTTTAATGATGTCACCAGCAGGAGTGACATCTATTCTGATGCTAACAAGCTAACGCTAAAGCCGGAGTGTTTGTGTTGTCGGCGTGAGAAAAACACAGATTTTTATTATTTCTGTATTGTTATTTACAGATAAACACTGATATATATATATATATATATATATATATATATATATATATATATAAATATATACACTAATCATATGTGTTATTATGTATCATTTTAGGTGTAGAAATGATGATAGTAGGCAGTAAAATCCAAGTCCACAACATTGCAGAATACATCTTTGCTTTAGTTTGCTGAGAAGCTAAATAAGCAAACAAAAACATTTCCCTCTGCTCAAACTGCCTTTGGGGGCCATTCAAGAATATTGCAATTTCCTTTTCCCACAGTGGACATGAAGGCAGCAGCAGTTAGTGGGAGTGGACAAGACACCCACTAACAAAGAAGTACAACATTTGTCCTACAAACATCACCTCTTTTCTTCCTGAAGTTGATCAAAACAAAAAACTCGAAATAAAAATGCTTCGTATTTCAATGACTTCCTTTTTAGTAAGAAAAAGTGTGACCTAAGCAGCTATGTTTAATTCATATGCCGTAGCTGCGTGTGTCAAATATGAGTCATTAAATGACTCCCTCATCCTGGTGGTAGAGGGCGCTAGTGATCCTTCTTGCGACTACTCGGCTGCAGAAGAAGTGACAACAAGCAGCGGTTGCACTTTTAACATGGAGGATTACATATCTAAAATAAAACCGTTTTCTAAACTGGACTTTCAATGGAAGCAGGAGGTAATAAAGGAAGATCTCCATCGAGACAGAGAGACTTTTAAAACTGAAGAAAGATAAGGAAGACTACTACAAACAAGTTATCGATGCTTATCGATGGACTTTATTTATAAGTAAAGGTAAGACCATTATAACGTTTTTTTTTTAATTAAATGTGCTTTTCATGACGGTATCCTTACATCACACTCAAATTTTTAAGCGCAGGCCTAAATTTACCGCGTGCCTCTGGTAAGTGCCGGAGTGAGAAGAGGTTTTAAAATAATTAGCGCATGCTTGCCTCTACCGCATGCCTTTGGTGTGAACCCTGAGTTGTATTTACCGTGTTTTCCGGACTATCAGCCGCTACGCTGACTGCTGGACATTGAGGACAAAAGTCGGACTTTTTGTGAACAATTGGGTACATTTTATTTCTGAAATCATATGGTTTTGTATATGATTGCTTTGTATTTGAATTACATGTGTACTATGGCGCCATCTTTTGGACGGGTTCGCTCACTGCAGGTGTCGCTGTTTGAAACCGTACTTCCTGTGTGGTGCCTTGAACCGGAAGTAAAACTGTCCATTGCGTTTCTGCTTGAAAGGATTCTTCATTCATTACTCCAAGCAACAGTTTTAACTTTTACAATACAACTAAAACAACGTTTTTTATTGATCCCAATATTGACACACACACGTACACACTCCCAATACTGACACACACAGAAGTAAACACTCCCAATACTGACACACACACACACATCTACACACTCCCAATACTGACACACACAGAAGTAAACACTCCCAATACTGACACACACACACACATCTACACACTCCCAATACTGACACACACACATGTACACACTCCCAATACTGACACACACACACATCTACACACTCCCAATACTGACACACACACATGTACACACTCCCAATACTGACATACACACATGTACACACTCCCAATACTGACACACACACATGTACACACTCCCAATACTGACATACACACATGTACACACTCCCAATACTGACATACCCACAAGTACACACTCACAATACTGACACACACACAAGTACACACTCCCTATACTGACACACACATGTACACACTCCCAATACTGACATACACACAAGTAAACACTCCCAATAATGACACACACATGTACACACTCCCACTAGTGACACACACACAGACACACACACAAGTACACACTCCCAATACTGACACACACAAGTACACACTCCCACTAGTGACACAAACACACACACACAAGTACACACTCCCACTAGTGACACACACACAAGTACACACTCCCAATAGTGTCACACAAACAAGTACACACTCCCACTAGTGACACACACAAGTACACACTCCCACTAGTGACACACACACACAAGTACACACTCCCACTAGTGACACACACACACAAGTACACACTCCCAATAGTGTCACACAAACAAGTACACACTCCCACTAGTGACACACACAAGTACACACTCCCACTAGTGACACACACACACACAAGTACACACTCCCACTAGTGACACACACACACAAGTACACACTCCCAATAGTGTCACACAAACAAGTACACACTCCCACTAGTGACACACACACAAGTACACACTCCCAATAGTGTCACACAAACAAGTACACACTCCCACTAGTTACACACACAAGTACACACTCCCACTAGTGACACACACACACACAAGTACACACTCCCACTAGTGACACACACACACAAGTACACACTCCCAATAGTGTCACACAAACAAGTACACACTCCCACTAGTGACACACACACACAAGTACACACTCCCACTAGTGACACACACACACAAGTACACACTCCCAATAGTGTCACACAAACAAGTACACACTCCCACTAGTGACACGCACACACAAGTACACACTCCCACTAGTGACACACACACACAAGTACACACTCCCACTAGTGACACACACACACACAAGTACACACTCCCAGTAGTGACACACACACACAAGTACACACTCCCACTAGTGACACACACACACACACAAGTACAGACTCCCACTAGTGACACACACACACAAGTACACACTCCCAATAGTGTCACACAAACAAGTACACACTCCCACTAGTGACACACACACACACACTCCCACTAGTGACACACACAAGTACGCACTCCCACTAGTGACACACACACACACACACAAGTACACACTCCCAATAGTGTCACACACACAAGTACACACTCCCACTAGTGACACACACACACAAGTACACACTCCCAATAGTGTCACACAAACAAGTACACACTCCCACTAGTGACACACAAGTACGCACTCCCATTAGTGACACACACACACACAAGTACACACTCCCAATAGTGTCACACACACAAGTACACACTCCCACTAGTGACACACACACACAAGTACACACTCCCAATAGTGTCACACAAACAAGTACACACTCCCACTAGTGACACACACACACACTCCCACTAGTGACACACACACACACACAAGTACACACTCCCACTAGTGACACACACACACACAAGTACACACTCCCACTAGTGACATACACACACACACACTCCCACTAGTGACACACACAAGTACACACTCCCCTTAGTGACACACACACACAAGTACACACTCCCAATAGTGTCACACAAACAAGTACACACTCCAATTAGTGACACACACACACACACACACACAAGTACACACTCCCACTAGTGACACACACACACACACACACTCCCACTAGTGACACACACAAGTACACACTCCCATTAGTGACACACACACACAAGTACACACTCCCAATAGTTTCACACAAACAAGTACACACTCCCATTAGTGACACATACACACACACAAGTACACACTCACACTAGTGACACACACACACAAGTACACACTCCCAATAGTGTCACACAAACAAGTACATACTCCCACTAGTGACACACACACACACACACTCCCACTAGTGACACACACATGTACACACTCCTACTAGTGACGCACACGCACACACACAAGTACACACTCCCACTAGTGACACACACACACAAGTACACACTCCCACTAGTGACACACACAAACAAGTACACACTCCCAATAGTGTCACACAAACAAGTACACACTCCCACTAGTGACACACACAAGTACACACTCCCAATAGTTTCACACAAACACAAGTACACACTCCCAATAGTTTCACACAAACAAGTACACACTCCCATTAGTGACACATACACACACACAAGTACACACTCCCACTAGTGACACACACACACAAGTACACACTCCCAATAGTGTCACACAAACAAGTACATACTCCCACTAGTGACACACACACACACACACTCCCACTAGTGACACACACATGTACACACTCCTACTAGTGACGCACACGCACACACACAAGTACACACTCCCACTAGTGACACACACACACAAGTACACACTCCCACTAGTGACACACACAAACAAGTACACACTCCCAATAGTGTCACACAAACAAGTACACACTCCCACTAGTGACACACACACACACACACACACTCCCACTAGTGACACACACATGTACACACTCCTACTAGTGACGCACACGCACACACAAGTACACACTCCCACTCGTAAACACACACACACAAGTACACACTCCCACTAGTGACACACACACACAAGTACACACTCCCACTAGTGACACACACACACAAGTACACACTTCCAATAGTGTCACACAAACAAGTACACACTCCCACTAGTGGCGCACACACACACACACACACACACACACTCCCACTAGTGACACACACATGTACACACTCCCAATAATGACGCACACACACACACACACACACACACACACACACACACACACACACACACACACACACAAGTACACACTCCTATGATGTCACCGCCTCCCCTGCCGGGGACGACTTATGTCGGCACTAAGCTAGTAAAATAAAGAAAATGATTACAGCCGGCGACCTTTGACCCCAGAATGTCGCGAGGCTGATGTGCGGGGCTCAGCGCTCCGTAACAGCACCGCGAGGCATTGGGCCGCTCCAGCAGCACTTGACTAAATGTCAGCGGAGGAAGGAGCATGCAGGAAAGGGCAGGAGGTGTGTGTTAGTTTGCGGGGAGAAAACAACACAGACGCCATGTTTGAAAAGTGTATCACTTAACACACACACACACACACACACACACACACACACACACACACACACACACAACAAAAAGCTGCCATAACCCTGGAGGAACACTTTGTGTTGTGTTGAAACAATGTCACTCAATACTGGGAATATTCACTCCAAAACTATCACAAAATGTCCCATTTCAATAAGCCTTTTAACTACCTTACTTTGTATTATACTGTTGATCAATGCTCTACTTTTCATCCTGTTTCATATATAAGGTGCAGCGGACTATAAGGCGCATTAAAGGAGTCATATTATTATTATGATTTTTTTCAAACTTATTTCATCCGTCTATTTATTGGATCAATCATCTTATTTATCTCACTTGTCAAGGACTATCTTAACGATTAGTCGACAGTTTAATCATCAACTAGTCCTCGACTACCTTAACGATTAGTTGACGACAAACATTATGATCGTCGACTATCTTAACGATTAGTCGACTACGAACATTTTGATTGTCAACTATTTTAGCGATTAGTCAACTACAAACATTTTCATTGTCAACTAGTCATCGATTGCCTTAATGATTAGTCGACTACGAACATTTAGATCGCCAACTAGACATCAATTGCATCAGTGAATATTCGACTATGACCATTTTGATCGTCAACTAGTCATCGACTACCTTAACGATTTGTCGTCTACAAACATTTTGATCCTTAACTATCTTAACGATTAGTCAACTACAAACATTTTGATCGCCAACTAGTCATCAATTCCCTTAATGATTAGTCGACTACGAGTATTTTGACTGCCAACTAGTAATCAGTTGCTTTAATGATTAGTCAACTACGAACATTTTGATCGCCAACTAGTCTTCCACTATCTTAACGATTAGTCGACGACAAACATTTTGATCGATGACTATCTTAACTATTAGTTGACTGCGAACATTTTGATCGTCAACTAGTCCTCGACTACCTTAACGATTAGTCGACGACAAACATTTTGATCGACGACTATCTTAACGATTAGCCGACTACGAACGTTTTGATTGTCAACTATCTTAGCAATTAGTCAACTACAAACATTTTCATTGTCAACTAGTCATCGATTGCCTTAATGATTAGTCGACTACGAACATTTAGATCGCCAACTAGACATCAATTGCCTTTGTGAATATTCGACTATGACCATTTTGATCGTCAACTAGTCATCGACTACCTTAACGATTTGTCGTCTACAAACATTTTGATCCTTAACTATCTTAACGATTAGTCAACTACAAACATTTTGATCGCCAACTAGTCATCAATTCCCTTAATGATAAGTCGACTACGAGTATTTTGACTGCCAACTAGAAATCAGTTGCTTTAATGATTAGTCAACTACGAACATTTTGATCGCCAACTAGTCGTCCACTATCTTAACGATTAGTCGACGACAAACATTTTGATCGACGACTATCTTAACTATTAGTCGACTGCGAACATTTTGATCGTCAACTAGTCCTCGACTACCTTAACGATTAGTCGACGACAAACATTTTGATCGACGACTATCTTAACGATTAGTCGACTACGAACGTTTTGATTGTCAACTATCTTAGCGATTAGTCAACTACAAACATTTTCATTGTCAACTAGTCATCGATTGCCTTAATGATTAGTCGACTACGAACATTTAGATCGCCAACTAGACATCAATTGCATCAGTGAATATTCGACTAAGAACATTTTGATCGTCAACTAGACATCGACTACCTTAACGATTTGTCGTCTACAAACATTTTGATCCTCAACTATCTTAACGATTAGTCAACTACGAACATTTTGATCGCCAACTAGTCATCACTTCCCTTAATGATTAGTCGACTACGAGTATTTTGATTGGCAACTAGTAATCAGTTGCCTTAATGATTAGTCAACTACGAGCATTTTGATCGCCAACTAGTCGTCCACTATCTTAACGATTAGTCGACGACAAACATTTTGATCGACGACTATCTTAACTATTAGTCGACTGAGAACATTTTGATCGTCAACTAGTCCTCGACTACCTTAACGATTAGTCGATAACAAACATTTTGATCGACGACTATCTTAACGATTAGTCGACTACGAACATTTTGATTGTCAACTATTTTAGCGATTAGTCAACTACAAACATTTTCATTGTCAACTAGTCATCGATTGCCTTAATGATTAGTCGACTACGAACATTTAGATCGCCAACTAGACATCAATTGCCTTTGTGAATATTCGACTATGACCATTTTGATCGTCAACTAGTCATCGACTACCTTAACGATTTGTCGTCTACAAACATTTTGATCCTTAACTATCTTAACGATTAGTCAACTACAAACATTTTGATTGCAAATTAGTCATCAATTCCCTTAATGATTAGTCGACTACGAGTATTTTGATCGCCAACTTGTCATCAATTGCCTTAATGATTAGTCGACGATAAACATTTTGATCGTCGATTATCTTAACAATTAGTCAACTACGAACATTTGGATCGTCAACTAGTAATCGACTACCTTAATGATTAGTCGACGACAAACATTTTGATCGTCGATTATCTTAACAATTAGTCAACTACGAACATTTGGATCGTCAACTAGTAATCGACTACCTTAACGATTAGTTGACGACAAACATTTTGATCGACGACTATCTTAACGATTAGTCGACTACGAACATTTTGATCATCAAGTAGTAATCGACTACCTTAACGATTAGTTGATGACAAACATTTTAATTGACGACTATCTTAACGATTAGTCGACAGCGAACATTTTGATCATCAAGTAGTCATTGACTATCTTAACGATTAGTCGACTGCGAACATTTTAATTGTCAACTAGTCATCGACTACCTTAATGATTAGTCGACTACGAACATTTTGATCGCCAACTAGACATCGACTATCTTAAAGATTAGTCGACGACAAACATTTTCATCGTCAACTAAAAATCAACTACCTTAACGATTAGTCGACTGCAAACATTTTGATCGTCAACTATCTTAACGATTAGTCAACAACGAACATTTTCATTGTCAACCAGTCATTGATTGCCTTAATGATTAGTCGACTACAAACATTTTGATCGCCAACTAGTCATCATTTCCCTTTGATTAGTCGACTACGAGTATTTTGATCGGCAACTAGTCATCAATTGCCTTAATGATTAGTCGACTACGAATATTTTGATCGCCAACTAGTCGTCCACTATCTTAACGATTAGTCGATGACAAATATTTTGATCGACGACTATCTTAACGATTAGTTGACTGCGAACATTTTGATCATCAACGAGTCATTGACTATCTTAAAGATTAGTCGACGACAAACATTTTGATCGACAACTATCTTAACTATTAGTCGACTGCGAACATTTTGATCGTCAACTAGTAATCGACTTCCTTAACGATTAGTTGACGACAAACATTTTAATTGACCACTATCTTAACGATTAGTAGACTACGAACATTTTGATTGTCAAGTAGTCATCCTCTATCTCAAAAATTAGTCGACGACAAATATGTTGATCGTCGACTATCTTAACGATTAGTCGACTGCGAACATTTTGATCGTCAACTAGTCATCGACTACCTTAATGATTAGTCGACTACGAACATTTTGATCGCCAAGTAGTCATTGACTATCTTAAAGATTAGTCGACGACAAACATTTTTATCCTCGACTATCTTAACAATTAGTCAACTACGAACATTTTGATCGTCAACTAGTAATCGACTATCTTAACGATTAGTTGACGACAAACATTTTGATCATCGACTATCTTAACGATTAGTCAACTATGAACATTTTCATTGTCAACTAGTCATCGATTGCCTTAATGATTAGTCGACTACAAACATTTTGATCGCCAAATAGCTTAACGATTAGTCAACTACGAACATTTTCATTGTTTATTAGTCATCGATTGCCTTAACGATGAGTCGACTGTGAACATTTTAATCGTCAACTAGTCATCGATGACCTTAACGATTAGTTGACGACAAACATTTTGATCATCAACTATCTTAAGGAATAGTCGACTGCGAACATTTTGATCGTCAACTATCTTAACGATTAGTCAACAACGAACATTTTCATTGTGAACTAGTCAGCGATTCCCTTAATGATTAGTCGACTACGAACATTTTAATCGCCAACTAGCCATCAATTCCCTTGATGATTAGTCGACTACGAGTATTTTGATTGCCAACTAGTCATCAATTCCCTTAATGATTACTCGACTATGAACATTTTTAACACCAACTAGTCGTCCACTACCTTAGCGATTAGTCAACGACAAACATTTTGATCGACAACTATCTTAACTATTAGTCGACTGCTAACATTTTGATCGTCAACTAGTAATCAACTACAACAACGATTAGTTGACGACAAACATTTTAATTGACGACTATCTTAACGATTAGTAGACTGCGAACATTTTGATCGTCAAGTAGTCATCCACTATCTTAACAATTAGTCAACGACAAATATTTTGATCGTCAACTATCTTAACGATTAGTCAACTGCGAACATTTTGATCGTCAACTAGTCATCGACTACCTTAATAATTAGTCGACTACGAACATTTTGATCGCCAACTAGTCATCGACTATCTTAAAGATTAGTTGACGACAAACATTTTGATCGTCGACTATCTTAACAATTAGTCAACAACGAACATTTTGATCGTCAACTAGTAATCAACTACCTTAACGATTAGTTGACGAAAAATATTTTGATCATCGACTATCTTAACGATTAGTCAATTATGAACATTTTCATTTTCAACTAGTCATCGATTGCCTTAATGATTAGTCGACTACAAATATTTTGATCGCCAACTATCTTAACGATTAGTCAACTACGAACATTTTCATTGTCAACTAGTCATTGATTGCCTTAACGATGAGTCGTCTGTGAACATTTTAATCGTCAACTAGTCATCGATGACCCTTAACGATTAGTTGACGACAAACATTTTGATCATCGACTATCTTAACGATTAGTCGACTGCAAACATTTTGATCGTCAACTATCTTAACGATTAGTCAACAACAAACATTTTCATTGTCAACTAGTCATCAATTGCCTTAATGATAAGTCGACTACGAACATTTTGATCGCCAACTAGTCATCAATTCCCTTAATGATTAGTCGACTGCAAACATTTTGATCGTCAACTATCTTAACGATTAGTCAACAACAAACATTTTCATTGTCAACTAGTCATCAATTGCCTTAATGATAAGTCGACTACGAACATTTAATCGCCAACTAGTCATCAATTGCCTTAATGATTAGTCAACTGCGAACATTTTGATCGTCAACTAGTCGTCCACTATCTTAACGATTAGTCGACGACAAACATTTTGATCAACGACTATCTTAACTATGAGTTGACTGCGAACATTTTGATCCTCAACTAGTCCTCAACAATTAGTTGACGACAAACATTTTATTTGACGACTATCTAAACGATTAGTTGACTGCAAAACATTTTGATCGTCAACTAGTCATCCACTATCTTCACGATTAGTAGACGACAAATATTTTGATCGTCGACTATCTCAACGATTAGTCGACTGCAAACATTTTGATCGTCAACTAGTCATCAACTGCCTTAATGATTAGTCGACAACGAACATTTTGATCGCCAACTAGTCATTGAATATCTTAATTAGTCAACTACAAACATTTTGATCGTTAACTAGTTATTGACTAACTTAAAGATTAGTCGACTACAAACATTTTGATCGGCAACTAGTCATCAACTACTTTAACGATTAGTCGACTACAAACATTTTGATCATCAACTAGTCATGGACTATGTTAACGATTAGTCAACTACGAAGATTTTGATCGTCAACTAGTCATCGACTAACTTAAGGATTAGTCAACTACGCCTTAATGCATGTATGTGTGTGTATATATATATATATATATATATATATATATAAATATATATATATATATATATATATATATATATATATATATATATATATATATATATATATGTGTGTGTGTATATACATATACATATATATGTATATATATACATGTGTAATAATATGTATGTGTATATACACGTGCATATGTGTATGTATATACATATATATATATATATATATATATATATGTATATACATACACATATGCACGTGTATATACACATACATATTATTACACATGTATATATATACATATATATGTATATATGTATATATATATATATATATATATATATATATACATATGTATATATGTATATATATATGTATATATATATATATTTATATATATATATATATATATATATATATGTGCGTATGTATATGTATGTATGTGTAAATATGCATATATGTGCATATATATATATATATATATATATATATATATATATATATATATATATAAAGTATATTCTCATCTTTTTTTTCAATCTTTTTTACTATTTATATTACTAAATTATTGCGTATGCACTTTAGGGGATCTGCTCCAATTCCGTTGTTCTTTGACCCTGTGCACTGTATTAATGACAATAAATCTCTATTTTGCCTGAGGCTGAACCAATCAGTGGCCACGATATTAAACAGTGTGCTCTTGTCAGTTTGGTCTCATTTATACTACTTAAGTATGATATTGTTCATGCATTTTGCCATTTTATACTTCAAAGGCTTCATTCAGACCCCAAAAAATGTTGTGGAGTGTGCTTTAAGAGAAAAAAAAAGTAGTGTGGTGAGGAAGCCTGCCCGGTGCATCCCAGGCAGGCTGACTATGGAGGAAAGTCTCGGCTAAAATGATGGGCTTATTATAGAATTATAGCTCCATCACTCTTACACTCCCAACAACAACACCGGCCCCGGCTATTAAAAGCTCGAGGCGGAGTGACGGGGCAGCTGACAAGCCCGTAAAGCGTCCTCGGCGCTGGGAGGTCGTCGCCTCGCACGGCGGCCAAACAGGAAGTCAGACGAGTGACTCAGCTACTGAGTTTTGAAAAGAGAGAGAGAGAGAGAGAGCGCACCTGGGCGAGACCTACAGGGTGGCCGGGCGGTCTCCAGTGGGTCTGGGTGGCCTTGTCGTGACGCTGGTGGGCGGGCGGGCGCAGCAGCGAAGGCGCCCTCTGCTGGCGGCACTGGCACTGCACCGCGGCCGGCTGAGGAATGGGAATCAAACGGGAACATGAACGGTGGAATATTGGACTTCAACCTAAGTCATAATTAGCTGAGAGGCAAAGAATAATCTTTCAATCCAGTCGAAGCGAAGCAGTCTTTGGTGTTTTTGAAGCGGCTGTGCTAAATTATGCAGAGCCTGAAATCTCTTCATTGGATATGCTGCTACTTTTAACTGCGCACTCCTGTGCCAAGCTGGGGTCAAGTGGGAGTATTATGATGTTCAAACACAGCAGGGAACCGCCCACACACCACAGCCGTTGTACAGCCATCACTGGACTTTGTATCGCTCTAAAAAATGCATTTAAAAGTCCCATAGAGGGTTTACCGGTGCTAGTATAGTATGGCGGTACTAATGAATCAAAAACGGTACTACACTGCATTTGAAAAGTACCGCTTCACCATATTTTTGACTCAGTGGCCTAGTGGTTAGAGCAGGGGTCACCAACACGGTGCCCGCGGGCACCAGGTCGCCCGAAAAGACCAGATGAGTCGCCCGCTGGCCTGTTCTAAAAAAAAAAGCTCAAATAGCAGCACTTACCAGTGAGCTGCTTCCATTTTTTTAAATTGTATTTATTTACTAGCAAGCTTGTCTCGCTTTGCTCGACATTTTTATTTCTAAGAGACAAAAGTCCAAGAAAATCCAAGAAAATATTTTGAATCGCATAATTAACACAGTATTCTGGACATCTGTGTTGCTGAATCTTTTGCAATTTGTTCAATTAATAATGGAGACGTCAAAGAAGAAAGATGTAGGTGGGAAGCGGTGTATTGCAGCCGCCTTTAGCAAAAAGAACACAGCCGGTGTTTCATTGTTTACATTCCCAAAGGTGAAGCTTTACTATGGAACAGAGCGGTCAAGCGAACACCGGCAGGTTTCGGTGAGAAAATTGTGGTAATAAGTCGGCTCTTGCCGTAGACATGAGCTTAGCTTGCGTCGTTCATCGTGCACCTGACTGTCTTGCCTCCTCCGACCGGCCGCCCCCGAACGTGTGATCCTTCTACCGAGGAAGAGGGGGAAAAAAAGCTCAGCCCGGACCGACCGGCTGCCTTCGCTTCGCCTCGTCGAGAAACGTGGCTGCCCTCAGAGACACTGGTGGTCACCACACCCGTGGCCAAACCCCTCCAACTTTCAGGTACGACAGTATAATCTCACTACAACACTAGTAACACAATAAGCAGATAAGGGATTTTCCAGAATTACCCTAGTAAATGTGTCTAATAACATCTGAATCGCTCCCACTGCCCTGTCTTTTTTATTTTATTTGTTTTATTTTTTATCTAGTCTTTCACTCTGACTATCCTCATCCACGAATCTTTCATCCTCGCTCAAATTAATGGGCGAAAGCTGACGGTGAAGCTTTACTATGGAACAGAGAGGTCAAGCGAATATGGTTCCCTACCACATGTCAACCGGCAGGTTTCAGTGAGAAAATGGTGGTATTAAGTCGGCTCTTACCGTAGTTATGAGCGGAGAGCTTGCGTCGTGCCTCCTGCAGCTGCAGACTGTCTTGCCTCCTCCCACCGGCCGCCCCCGACCGTCGGATGCTTACACCGTGGAGGAGGGGGGGAAAAAAAAATCTCAGCCCGGGTGCTTTGCCTCGTCGAGAAACGTGGCTTCCCTTGGAGACATTGGCGGTCACCACACCCGTGGCCACACCCCTCCAACTTTCAGGTACGACAGTATAATCTCACTACAACACTAGTAACACAATAAGCAGATAAGGGATTTTCCAGAATTACCCTAGTAAATGTGTCTAATAACATCTGAATCGCTCCTACTGCCCTGTCTTTTTTATTTTTTTATTTTTTTTTTTATCTAGTCTTTCACTCTGACTATCCTCATCCACGAATCTTTCATCCTCGCTCAAATTAATGGGCGAAAGCTGACGGTGAAGCTTTACTATGGAACAGAGAGGTCAAGCGAATATGGTTCCCTACCACATGTCAACCG
The DNA here is from genome assembly GCF_033978795.1 of Nerophis ophidion. NCBI lineage: Eukaryota > Metazoa > Chordata > Actinopteri > Syngnathiformes > Syngnathidae > Nerophis > Nerophis ophidion. The sequence continues at coordinate 66,677,278 of NC_084619.1, read as the reverse complement.
GCAGGTTTCAGTGAGAAAATGGTGGTATTAAGTCGGCTCTTACCGTAGTTATGAGCGGAGAGCTTGCGTCGTGCCTCCTGCAGCTGCAGACTGTCTTGCCTCCTCCCACCGGCCGCCCCGACCGTCGGATGATTACACCGTGGAGGAGGGGGGGAAAAAAAATCTCAGCCCGGCTGCCTTGCCTCGGCGAGAAACGTGGCTTCCCTCTGAGACATTGGCGGTGGCCACACCCCTCCGACTTTCAGGTACGACAGTATAATGTCACTACAACACTAGTAACACAATAAGCAGATAAGGGATTTTCCAGAATTATCCTAGTAAATGTGTCTAATAACATCTGAATCGCTCCCACTGCCCTGTCTTTTTTATTTTATTTTTTTTATTCTTTATCTAGTCTTTCACTCTGACTATCCTCATCCACGAATCTTTCATCCTCGCTCAAATTAATGGGCGAAAGCTGACGGTAAAGCTTTACTATGGAACAGAGAGGTCAAGCGAACATGGTTCCCTACCACATGTCAACCGGCAGGTTTCAGTGAGAAAATGGTGGTATTAAGTCGGCTCTTACCGTAGTTATGAGCGGAGAGCTTGCGTCGTGCCTCTTGCAGCTGCAGACTGTCTTGCCCCCTCCCACCGGCCGCCCCCCGACCGTCGGATGCTTACACCGTGGAGGAGGGGGAACAAAAAAAATCTCAGCCCGGCTGCCTTGCCTCGTCGAGAAACGTGGCTTCCCTCTGAGACATTGGCGGTGGCCACACCCCTCCGACTTTCAGGTACGACAGTATAATCTCACTACAACACTAGTAACACAATAAGCAGATAAGGGATTTTCCAGAATTATCCTAGTAAATGTGTCTAATAACATCTGAATCGCTCCCACTGCCCTGTCTTTTTTATTTAATTTTTTTATTTTTTATCTAGTCTTTCACTCTGACTATCCTCATCCACGAATCTTTCATCCTCGCTCAAATTAATGGGGAAATCGTCGCTTTCTCGGTCCGAATCGCTCTTGCTGCTGGTGGCCATGATTGTAAACAATGTTCAGATGTGAGGAGCTCCACAACCCGTGACGTCACGCGCACATCGTCTGCTACTTCCGGTACAGGCAAGGCTTTTTTTATCAGCGAGCAAAAGTGGCGAACTTTATCATCGATGTTCTCTACTAAATCCTTTCAGCAAAAAAATGGCAATATGGCGAAATGATCAAGTATGACACATAGAATGGACCTGCTATCCCCGTTTAAATAAGAAAATCTCACTTCAGTAGGACTTTAAGGATTAGTCGACTATGAACTTACAGTGTTTCCCACAGGTCGGGCATCTATTTCAGGGTATCTGCAGGTTTCAGCAAGTCAAATTGAAGTCTTATTAAGACCTTTTTAATGCCACCTTGAATGAAATTTAAGACCGAAAAAAAATAATAAAACATCTATAAATATAAGCCATGGTTGGGGATCCCACTGTACTACAACCTCAATGGCAATCAGTCAAGTTTACTTTTTGTATGTTTATTAATAAACCAACTGATAAGCACAGCTTATCAAAAATCTTGAGAGATCCAAAAACGTTGACGTCCAAAACAAACAAACCGACACCAAAGCCGGTAAAAACAATAACCGAGGTGAGGGTAAAAATAAATGACAGTTGGCCAATAATAGTGCAATAATAGTGCAAAACAGTATTATAACATTAACAACTTCACGGTGGCAGAGGGGTTAGTGCGTCTGCCTCACAATACGAAGGTCCTGCAGTCCTGGGTTCAAATCCAGGCTCGGGATCTTTCTGTGTGGAGTTTGCATGTTCTCCCCGTGAATGCGTGGGTTCCCTCCGGGTACTCCGGCTTCCTCCCACTTCCAAAGACATGCACCTGGGGATAGGTTGATTGGCAACACTAAATTGGCCCTAGTGTGTGAATGTGAGTGTGAATGTTGTCTGTCTATCTGTGTTGGCCCTGCGATGAGGTGGCGACTTGTCCAGGGTGTACCCCGCCTTCCGCCCGATTGTAGCTGAGATAGGCGCCAGCGCCCCCCG
>NC_084619.1:66600572-66675227 GCF_033978795.1 Nerophis ophidion | reverse complement strand
GTCGCTCAGGTTCCACCGACCACCAAGGAAGGACATCTCTTTTCGCATGTTTGACTCCTGCTGCTCGCTCCTCCGTGCATCTCCATCGTACTTGCAGTTTAGCCACTGCTGCTGGTTCTCCTCCTTCTTCTGCCCCAATCTTTCCTCCTTCTCCCCTTTTATACATCGTGAGGAGAAAGGATTGTGTCCAGGTGCGCGACCGTCGCACCTGATCTCGTCTGCGGCGTCGCTCCCGGCACACCCCGCCTCGCCGCTTGCTCAAATTCTCCGCCTCCTCGCCGCCATCTTGGGCCTGCCGCTCTGTCGGACCATCGGCTCCGCCTCTCCACACACATGTTGGGCCAAAAAAAGTTGCGAGTGCCAGCACTTTGATAGAAAAAAGCATTATGGTAAGTCTGCCCTCACCCACAAGAGTTATGACAAATGTTCAATTATTCACTTCATTCATCATTTATGTGTATTTTACATATTTCTGTGCGTGAAAAACTACTATTATACTAACACAATAAAATGTGTATTGTGTTAGTATATTTATAATATTGACATTTTTTTCCTGCTCCAGAGTTTATACAATTTAGTCTTAAAAAAAGGCTTTTAGAAAGGGCTCAGTAAAGTAGATTGATGAGTAAACACATGGGCCGAAAAAAGTTGCGAGTGCGAATTGATGGAAAAAAGCATTATTGCAAGTCAAAGTTAAAGTAGCAGTTATAGTCACACACACATGAGGTGTGGCCAAATTATTCTCTGCATTCGACCCATCACCCTTGATCACCCCCTGGGGTGTGAAGGGAGCAGTGAGCAGCAGCGGTGGCCACGCCTGGGAATTGTTTTTGGTGATTTAACCCCAATTCAACCCCCAAGTTAGCATCCTAGAATGCTAATATTAGCATGGTAACAGTTTGAATGTATCAAACACCAAGTTAAAGTGTTTGGCTGCAAAATTGGCCAGTACAAGTTATCATCCTTGAATGCTAGCGTTAGCATGATAACAGTTAGCGTGTGTCAAGTAGCAGGTCGTAGGACATTGAAGTGTTTGGCTAGAAAATTGGTCAACAAAAGTTAGCAGTTTAAAGTTGGCATTCTAATAAGGTAATGTTAGCATGCTAACAGTTTGAATGTGTCAACACCAATTTATACGAGTCTGAGGCTTTTGGTTGCAAAATTGGCAAAAAAAAAAGTTAGCATCTAAAACCCTAACATTACCATGCTAACAGTTTGAATGTATCAAACACCAAGTTCTATGAGTCTGAGGCTTTTGGCTGCAAAATTGGCAAAAAAAAGTTAGCATCCTAGAATGCTAACATTAGCATGCTAACAGTTTGACTGTTTTAAACACCAAGTTATATGAGTCTGAGACTTTTGGCTGCAAAATTGGAAAAAAAAAGTTAGCATCCTAGAATGCTAACGTTAGCATGCTAACAGTTTGACTGTATCAAACACCAAGTTATATGAGTTTGACGCTTTTGGCTACAAAATTGGCAAAAAAAGTTAGCATCCTAAAATGCTAACATTAGCATACTAACAGTTAAAATGTATCAAACAGCAAGTTATCTGAGTCTAAGGCAAAATGGGCTGTAAAAGTTAGCATCCTAGAATGCTAACGTTAGTACGCTAACAGTTCGAATGTGTCAGACACCAAATTATACGCGTCTGAGGCTTTCGACTGCAAAATTGGCAAAAACTAATTTAGCATCCAAGGATGCTAACGTTAGCATGCTAACAGTTTGAATGTATCAAACACCAAGTTATATGAGTCTGAGGCTTTTGGCTGCAAAATTGGCAAAAAAAAAGTTTGCATCTTAGAATGCTAATGTTAGCATGCTAACAGTTTAAACGTGTCAAACACCAAGTTATATGGGTCTAAGGCTTTTGGCTGCTAAATTGGCAACAAAAATTTAGCATCCTGAAATGCTAACGTTAGCATGCTAACAGTTTGAATGTGTCGAACACCAAGTTATATGAGTTTAAGGCATAATTGGCTGTCAAAGTTAGCCACCTAATGTGCTAATGTTAGTTATGCTAACAGCTTGAATGTTTCAAACACCACGTTATATGAGTCTAGGGCAAAATTGGCTGTAAAAGTTAGCATCCTAGAATGCTAACATTAGCATGCTAAGAGTTAGCATGTATCAAATACCAAGTCGTATGATATTGAGGTGTTCGGCTGGAAAATTGTCCAAAAAACTTGTCGCGTTAAAGTCTGCAAAATTGGCTAAACAAGTTAGCAACCTAGAATGCTAACGTTAGCTTGCTAACAGTATAAATGTATCAAACACCATGTTATATGAGTCTAAGGCAAAATTGGCTGTAAAAGTTAGCATCCTAACGTGCTAACGTTAGCATGCTAACAGTTTAAATGTATCAAACACCAAGTTATATGAGTCTAAGGCAAAGTTGCCTGTAAAAGTTAGCATCCTAGAATGCTAACGTTAGCATGTTAACAGTTAGCATGTATCAAATACCAAGTCGTATGACATTGAGGTGTTCGGCTGGAAAATCGTCCCAAAAAGTTGTCGCGTTAAAGGCTGCAAAATTGGCTAAACAAGTTAGCAACCTAGCATGCTAACGTTAGCATGCTAACAGTATAAATGTATCAAACACCATGTTATATGAGTCCAAGGCAAAATTGGCTGTAAAAGTTAGCCACCTAATGTGCTAACGTTAGCGTGCTAACAGTTTGAATGTTTCAAACACCATTTTATATGAGTTTAGGGCAAAATTGGCTGTGAAAGGTAGCATCCTAGAATGCTAAAATTAGCATGTTAACAGTTAGCATGTATCAAATACCAAGTCCTACGACATTGAGGTGTTTGGCTGGAAAATTGTCCAAAACGTTGTCGCGTTAAAGTCTGCAAAATTGGCTAAACAAGTTAGCATCCTAGAATGCTAACATTAGCACGCTAACAGTTTGAATGTATCAAACACCATGTTGTATGAGTCTAAGGCAAAATTGGCTGTAAAAGTTAGCATCCTAACATGCTAACGTTAGCATGCTAACAGTTTGAATGTATCAAACACCAAGTTATATGAGTCTTGGGCGAAATTGGCTGTAAAAGTTAGCATCCTAAAATGCTAACGTTAACATGCTAACAGTTTGAATGTGTCAAACACCAAGTTATATGAGTAGAGGCTTTTGGCTGCAAAATTGGCTGAAAAAAAGTTAGCATCCTATTATGCTAACATTAGCCACAGAAGTTTGGAAGGCCAAGACGAGCAGCAGCCGGGTGTTGTTGACCTCATTTAGTGGCTGACAAAAGTTAGGCAAATACGGTGGCCGTCCTTGCGGCCATAAATATTTTAGGAGGACGACTTCGCCTCGTCTCTCTGCATCACTTCACGCCGTCCCTCCCACGCGCCGCCCCCACCGCTTCGCACTTGAATCCCGCTGCACGCCAAAAAGAAGGCAGGATGTATTAAAAGGTGCTGCGGTCGACAGGTAGTCCACCCACCCCCCCCACCCCCCCCACCCCCCCCCCCCCCCCCCCCCCCCCCCCCCCGCTGCAGGCGCTAACCACGTGTGATCCTCACATTGCGTGCGGTCGATTTAAAAAAAAAAAATGTTGTGCAAACAATCACACCATTAAGACCTTTTGGTCATAGTCTGAATCCCAGTCCTACCCTCAATAATAATAATTCATCCATTTCATTTACGGTTTTTGTCAAGACTCGAATAAAAAACAAAAACAATAATTGTATCCAAGTTATCGCCCCCCCCCCCCACCCCGCTTCCCCCTCCTACAGGCACTTTTTCTTTGAACTGTTTTGTAACCAAAGGCAACGGCTGTTTACGACCCCTGGTCCCTTTAGAAAGATCAGGGAAAGTCCAAATAAATCTTTCGTCAGAGCACAGCCCAGACATTTCTCCTCAATTGAGATAAATTTAGGGGCGTGTCTTTTGAGGTGGGAGGGGCCTATCCCCAGGTTTGTGTCTTTGGAGGTGGGAGGGGCCTATCCCCAGGTGCATGTCTTTTGAGGTGGGTGGGGCCTACCCCCAGGTGTGTGTCTTTGGAGGTGGGAGGGGCCTCTCCCCAGGTGCGTGTCTTTGGAGGTGGGAGGGGCCTATCGCCAGGTGTGTGTCTTTGGAGGTGGGAGGGGCCTATCCCCAGGTGAGTGTCTTTGGAGGTGGGAGGGGCCTATCCCCAGGTGCATGTCTTTTGAAGTGGGTGGGGCCTAACCCCAGGTGCATGTCTTTGGAGGTGGGAAGGGCCTTGCCCCAGGTGCATGTTTTTGGAGGTGGGAGGGGCCTTTTCCCCAGGTGCGTCTCTTTGTAGGTGGGAGAGACCTATCCCCAGGTGCATGTTTTTGGCGGTGGGAAGGGCTTATGCCCAGGTACATGTCTTTGGAGGTGGGAGGGGCCTATCCCCAGGTGCATGTTTTTGGCGGTGGGAAGGGCTTATGCCCAGGTACATGTCTTTGGAGGTGGGAGGGGCCTATCCCCAGGTGCATGTTTTTGGCGGTGGGAAGGGCTTATGCCCAGGTACATGTCTTTGGAGGTGGGAGGGGCCTATCCCCAGGTGCATGTCTTTGGAGGTGGGAGGGGCTTATGCCCAGGTGCATGTCTTTGGAGGTGGGAGGGGCCTACCCCCAGGTGAGTGTCTTTGGAGGTGGGAGGGGCCTATGCCCAGGTGCATGTCTTTGGAGGTGGGAGAACATGCAAACTCCACCCAGAAAGATCCTGCGCCCGGGATTGAACGCAGGACTACTCAGGACCTTCGTATTGTGAGCCACACGCACTAACCCCTGTACCACCGTGCCGCCCTAAAGTTGGTCTCATCACTGGGGAAACATTTAAATGTCGCACAAACGTGTCCTGACCTCATACTTCCCTACTTTGGAGTTTTCTGACGGCCTCAAGTGTCAAGTTTCTTTCCGGCGCCACGCAGGTGCTGACACATCCCGAGGTCACAGACGAGCGAGCCCCCCCCCCCCCCCCCCCCCCCTCCCCGTCACGCCACGTGTGCACGCCAAAGACGGCGAGACGTCCTAAGCGGACTTGAAGGGGCGTCTCCTCGGCCGCCTGATGGACTTGACACTTCTCCACCTCTGTGCCATTTCTGCGAGGCCACTTTACGCCAAGCGTCACTCTGCATCAGCGGATCCGGATCTCGCCGCGAAAGGCCCCGCCTCAGCATCTCCCGCACGACACGGGCCGGGTAATTGAGAGGAATGTGCGCGGGTGACAGCCGGGATGGGGGAGGGCAAAATGGGATATCTGCGGCCGGGAGATGGAGTCGGAATATTCCCCACTTTGCTTCGCCCAATCACGCCGGAGCGGAAGTAAAAATGGACTTCTTGGAGGAAAATAAAATAGGTATCGACTCCCGAAGTCTCCGGAAATCAAAACAACCAATTTGTGGTTGACGACTTTTTCCGAGTGCAGAGGAAGAAGTTTGGAACCCGATGAAAACATCTGACATCTTCCTGCTCAGCTTGGTTTTCCTCTCCGTCACCTAAAGCCAATTCCGGACTATTTTGCCACGCTTTGATCCATGCGGTTTGTACATTGGTGTGGCTTAATTGATGGCTTCTTCTTTGCTGACGGCCATAATTCCACAAATTAATAGACACTGAGAAGGTGTGTTAGTGTTTGTGCTATGGTTTTCTGCATTTAACCTGAGTTGTTTTGTCCTCTTGCCGTCCATAACGTTCTACTCTTATGGATTTTGCATTTATCGTTTTACAATACAACTAAAAGAATTCAAACTTAATAAAGCGTCCCTTGTGTGACATCAGTAGGAGTGTTTTCATGCATATTTGTACCTGTAATGAAGTTAATGTTGTTAGCATTAGCTACTATGCTAACAAGTTAACAAATGTTTTAGTATTATTACCTTTTCTTTGCTAACGGCCATAATTCAACAAATAGTTATCAATAGCTGAAAAGGTGTGTTAGTGTTTGTGCTAAGTTTTCTGCTTTCAACCAGAGTCGTTCTGCCTTCTTGCCGTCCATAACGTTTCTACTCTTATGGATTCTGCATTCATCTCTCCAAGCAATGTTTGTAAGTTTTACAATATAACTAAAACAATTCAAACTTAATAAAGCGTCCCATGTGTGATGTCAGTAGGAGTGTTTTCATGCATATTTGTACCTGCTATCGTAATGTAATGAAGTTAATGTCATTAGCATTAGCTACTATGCTAACATGTTAACAAATGTTTTAGTATTATTACCCTTTTTCTTTGCTAACGGCCATAATTCAACAAATAGTCATCAATTGCTGAAAAGGTGTGTTAGTATTTGTGCTATGACGCCATTTTTGGACAAGTTTTCTGCTTCCAACCTGAGCAGTCCATAACGCTTCTACTTTTATGGATTCCGCATTCATCTCTCCAAGCAACGTTTAAGTTTTACAATATAACTAAAACAATTCAAACTTAATAAAGCGTCCCATGTGTGATGTCAGTAGGAGTGTTTTCATGCATATTTGTACCTGCTATCGTAATGTAATGAAGTTAATGTCATTAGCATTAGCTACTATGCTAACATGTTAACAAATGTTTTAGTATTATTACCCTTTTTCTTTGCTAACGGCCATAATTCAACAAATAGTCATCAATTGCTGAAAAGGTGTGTTAGTATTTGTGCTATGACGCCATTTTTGGACAAGTTTTCTGCTTCCAACCTGAGCAGTCCATAACGTTTTATACTTTTATGGATTCCGCATTCATCTCTCCAAGCAACGTTTAAGTTTTACAATATAACTAAAACAATTCAAACTTAATAAAGCGTCCCATGTGTGATGTCAGTAGGAGTGTTTTCATGCATATTTGTACCTGCTATCGTAATGTAATGAAGTTAATGTTGTTAGCATTAGCTACTATGCTAACATGTTAACAAATGTTTTAGTGTTATTACCTTTTCTTTGCTAACGGCCATAATTCAACAAATAGTTATCAATAGCTGAAAAGGTGTGTTAGTATTTGTGTTATGACGCCATTTTTGGACAAGTTTTCTGCTTCCAACCTGAGCAGTCCATAACGTTCCTACTTTTATGGATTCCGCATTCATCTCTCCAAGCAACGTTTAAGTTTTACAATATAACTAAAACAATTCAAACTTAATAAAGCGTCCCATGTGTGAGGTCAGTAGGAGTGTTTTCATGCATATTTGTACCTGCTATCGTAATGTAATGAAGTTAATGTCATTAGCATTAGCTACTATGCTAACATGTTAACAAATGTTTTAGTATTATTACCCTTTTTCTTTGCTAACGGCCATAATTCAACAAATAGTCATCAATTGCTGAAAAGGTGTGTTAGTATTTGTGCTATGACGCCATTTTTGGACAAGTTTTCTGCTTCCAACCTGAGCAGTCCATAACGTTTCTACTTTTATGGATTCCGCATTCATCTCTCCAAGCAACGTTTAAGTTTTACAATATAACTAAAACAATTCAAACTTAATAAAGCGTCCCATGTGTGATGTCAGTAGGAGTGTTTTCATGCATATTTGTACCTGCTATCGTAATGTAATGAAGTTAATGTTGTTAGCATTAGCTACTATGCTAACATGTTAACAAATGTTTTAGTGTTATTACCTTTTCTTTGCTAACGGCCATAATTCAACAAATAGTTATCAATAGCTGAAAAGGTGTGTTAGTATTTGTGCTATGGCGCCATGTTTTGGACAAGTTTTCTGCTTTCAACCTGAGCTGTCCATAACGTTTCTACTTTTATGGATTCTGCATTCATCTCTCCAAGCCACGTTTAAGTTTTACAATATAACTAAAACAATTCTTACTCGCTAAACTGTCCTGTGTGTGAGGTCAGTAGGAGTGTTTTCATGCATATTTTTACGTGCTATATTAATGTTTAGGGTCGCTAGCAATAGCTAATATGCTAACATGTTAACAAATGTTTTAGTATTATTACCTTTTTTTGCTAACGGCCATAATTCAACAAATAGTTATCAAAGCTGAAAAGGTGTGTTAGTATTTGTGCTATGGCGCCATGTTTTGGACAAGTTTTCTGCTTTCAACCTGAGCCATCCGTAACGTGTCTACTTTTATGGATTCTGCATTGATCACTCCAAGCAATGTTTGCAAGTTTTACAATATAACTAAAACAATTCAAACTTAATAAAGCATCCCATGTGTGATGTCAGTAGGAGTGTTTTCATGCATATTTGTACCTGCTATCGTAATGTAATGAAGTTAATGTCGTTAGCATTAGCTACTATGCTAACATGTTAACAAATGTTTTAGTGTTATTACCTTTTCTTTGCTAACGGCCATAATTAAACAAATAGTTATCAACAGCTGAAAAGAAGTGTTAGTATTTGTGCTATGTTTTCTGCTTTAAACCTGAGCCGTTCTGTCTTCTTGCCGTCCATAACGTGTCTACTCTTATGGATTATGCATTCATCACTCCGAGTATTGTTTGTAAGTTTTACAATACAACTAAAACAATTCAAACGTAATAAAGCGTCCCATGTGTGATGTCAGTAAGAGTGTTTTCATGCATATTTGTACCTGCTATCGTAATGTAATGAAGTTAATGTTGTTAGCATTAGCTACTATGCTAACATGTTATTAAATGTTTTAGTATTATTACCTTTTTTTTCTAACGGCCATAATTCAACAAATAGTTATTAATAGCTGAAAAGGTGTGTTAGTATTTGTGCTAAGTTTTCTGCTTTCAACCTGAGTCGTTCTGCCTTCTTGCCGTCCATAACGTTCTACTCTTAAGGAATGCATTCATCTCTCCAAGCCACGTTTAAGTTTTACAATATAACTAAAACAATTCAGACTTACTAAAGTGTCCCATGTGTGATGTCTGTAGGAGTGTTTTCATGCATATTTGTACCTGCTATCTTAATTGTTTAGGGCCTTTAGCATTAGCTAATATGCTAAAATGTTAACAAATGTTTTAGTGTTATTACCTTTTCTTTGCTAACGGCCATAATTCAACGAATAGTTATCAACAGCTGAAAAGGTGTGTTAGTGTTTGTGCTAAGTTTTCTGCTTTCAACCTGAGCCATTCTGTCTTCTTGCCGTCCATAACGTTTCTACTCTTATGGATTCCGCATTCATCTCTCCAAGCAATGTTTGTAAGTTTTACAATATAACTAAAACAATTCAAACTTACTAAATCGTTTTGAGTGTGACGTCTGTAGGAGTGTTTTCATGCATATTTGTACCTGCTATCTTAATGTAATCCAGCTAGGGTTGTTAGCATTACCTAATATGCTAACATGTTAACGAGTGTCCGTGTTAGTATTATTAACTTCCAATGGCGTTCTTTTCATATTGTTTCATCGTCCTAAATTCACCAAAACGTCACCGTGGCGATGGCTTCTGTTTTGTTTGATCAGCCGTTTTACTGCCCTGTTCGGAAACATTTAAATAATGTAGATAAACATTGACTAAATATTTATGTGAAAATAATTATGGGAAATATTTGTATCTTCTAAAATTGAGTGGGTGTGGCCTATATCCTGGCGTGCTCCATAGTCTCTGCCTCACTGTTTCTGGGAGACGCCACCTGCTGTGAGGAAAAACAAACAAACAAAAAACATCCTTTCTTGTTCTTCTTGGTGCCTTCTTATCTTGTTCTCCACCTCTGCCACAACTTCCGCCTCGTTACATCTGATGAATGGTGATTTGGAAATATGAAGCGTGCTGTTAGATCGCCCAGACGGCAGTAACTGCTCAATAAAAAGCGGCGCTAAACTGCTGCGTGTGAAACTCCACTTGAAGACATGTTGGCGTGCGATGGAGGACTTCAGACTTTTGTCTGAAGGAGCACAGAAGACACTTTGTCTTCTAAGATGTCTTCTAATTTCTAAATGTCTTCTAACTTCTAAATGTCTTCTAAGTGCCTTCTAACTTTTAAATGTCTTCTAAGTGCCTTCTAACTTTTAAGTGTCTTCTAACTTCTAAATGTCTTCTAAGCTGTCTTCTAACTTCTAAATGTCTTCTAGGCTGTCTTCTAATTTCTAAATGTCTTCTAACTTCTAAATGTCTTCTAAGTGCCTTCTAACTTTTAAGTGTCTTCTAAGTGCCTTCTAACTTTTAAGTGTCTTCTAACTTCTAAATGTCTTCTAAGCTGTCTTCTAACTTCTAAATGTCTTCTAAGCTGTCTTCTATCTTCTAAATGTCTTCTAAGCTGTCTTCTAACTTCTAAATGTCTTCTAAGTGCCTTTTAACTTTTAAATGTCTTCTAAGTGCCTTCTAACTTTTAAGTGTCTTCTAAGCTTTCTTCTAACTTCTAAATGTCTTCTAAGCTGTCTTCTAACTTCTAAATGTCTTCTAAGCTGTCTTCTAACTTCTAAATGTCTACTAAGTGCCTTCTAACTTTTAAGTGTCTTCTAAGCTGTCTTCTAACTTCTAAATGTCTTCTAAGTGTCTTCTAACTTCTAAGTGCCTTCTAACTTTTAAGTGTCTTCTAACTTCTAAATGTCTTCCAAGCTGTCTTCTAACTTCTAAACGTATTCTAAGTTTTTTCTAACTTCTAATTGTCTTCTAAGTGTCTTTTAAGCTGTCTTCTGACTTCTAAATGTCTTCCAAGTCTCTTCTAACTTCTAAAGTGTCTTCTAAGCTGTCTTCTAAGTGTCTTCTAAGCTGTCTTCTAACTTCTAAATGTCTTCTAAGTGCCTTCTAACTTCTAAATGTCTACTAAGTGCCTTCTAACTTTTAAGTGTCTTCTAAGATGTCTTCTAACTTCTAAATGTCTACTAAGTGCCTTCTAACTTTTAAGTGTCTTCCAAGCTGTCTTCTAACTTCTAAATGTCTTCTAAGCTGTCTTCTAACTTCTAAATGTCTTCTAAGTGTCTTCTAACTTCTAAGTGCCTTCTAACTTTTAAGTGTCTTCTAAGCTGTCTTCTAACTTCTAAATGTCTTCTAAGCTGTCTTCTAACTTCTAAATGTATTCTAAGTTTTTTCTAACTTCTAATTGTCTTCTAAGTGTCTTTTAAGCTGTCTTCTGACTTCTAAATGTCTTCCAAGTCTCTTCTAACTTCTAAGTGTCTTCTAAGCTGTCTTCTAAGTGTATTCTAAGATGTCTTCTAAGTGTATTCTAACTTCTAAATGTCTTCTGAGTGTCTTCTAACTTCTAGGTGTCTTCTAATTGTCTTTTAAGAGTCTTCTAAGCTGTCTTCTAATTGTCTTCCAAGCTGTCCTCTAAGCTGTCTTCTAAGTCTCTTCTAAGCTGTTTTCTAAGTGTCTTCTAAGTCTCTTCTAAGCTGTCTTTCAAGTGTCTTCTAAGCTGTATTCTAAGTGTCTTCTAAGATGTCTTCTTAGTGTCGTATAAGCTGCATTCTAAGTGTCTTCTAAGATGTCTTTTAAGCTGTCTTCTAAGTGTCTTCTAAGCTGTATTCTAAGTGTTTTATAATATGTATTCCAAGTGTCTTCTAAGATGTCTTCTAAGTGTCTTCTAAGCTGTCTTCTAAAATGTCTTCTAAACTGTCTTCTAAGCTGTCTTCTAAGTGTCTTCTAAGCTGTCTTCTAAGCTGTCTTCTAAGTGTCTTCGGAGCTGTCTTCTAAGTGTATTTTAAGTGTCTTCCAAGCTGTCTTCTAAGTGTCTTATAAACTGTAATCTAAGTGTCTTCTAAGCTGTCTTCTATGTATCTTCTAAGCTGTCTTCTAAGCTGTTTTCCAAGTGTCTTCTAAGTGTCTTCTAAGCTGTCTTCTAAGTGTCTTCTAAGCTGTCTTCTAAGCTGTCTTCTAAGTGTCTTCTAAGTGTCTTCTAAGCTGTCTTCTAAGCTATCTTCTAAGTGTCTTCTAAGCTGTCTTCTAAGCTGTCTTCTAAGTGTCTTCTAAGCTGTCTTCTAAGCTGTCTTCTAAGTGTCTTCTAAGTGTCTTCTAAGCTGTCTTCTAAGTGTCTTCTAAGCTGTCTTCTAAACTGTTTTCCAAGTGTCTTCTAAGTGTCTTCTAAGCTGTCTTCTAAGTGTCTTCTAAGATGTCTTCTAAGCTGTCTTCTAAGTGTCTTCTAAACTGTCTTCTATGTATCTTCTAAGCTGTCTTCTAAGCTGTCTTCTAAGTATCTTCTAAACTGTCTTCTAAGCTGTCTTCTAAGTGTCTACTAAGCTGTCTTCTAAGATATATTCTAAGCTGTCTTCTAAGTTTCTTCTGAATGTCTTCTAAGCTGTCTTCCAAGTGTCTTCTAAGCTGTCTTCTAAGTGTCTTCTAAGCTGTCTTCTAAGCTGTCTTCTAAGCTGTCTTCTAAGTGTCTTCTAAGCTGTCTTCTAAGTGTCTTCTAAGCTGTCTTCTAAGCTGTCTTCTAAGTGTCTTCTAAGTGTCTTCTAAGCTGTCTTCTAAGTGTCTTCTAAGCTGTCTTCTAAGCTGTCTTCTAAGTGTCTTCTAAGTGTCTTCTAAGCTGTCTTCTAAGTGTCTTCTAAGCTGTCTTCTAAACTGTTTTCCAAGTGTCTTCTAAGTGTCTTCTAAGCTGTCTTCTAAGTGTCTTCTAAGATGTCTTCTAAGCTGTCTTCTAAGTGTCTTCTAAACTGTCTTCTATGTATCTTCTAAGCTGTCTTCTAAGCTGTCTTCTAAGTGTCTTCTAAGCTGTCTTCTAAGCTGTCTTTTAAGTGTCTTCTAAGTGCCTTCTAAGCTGTCTTCTAAGTGTCTTCTAAGCTGTCTTCTAAACTGTTTTCCAAGTGTCTTCTAAGTGTCTTCTAAGATGTCTTCTAAGCTGTCTTCTAAGTGTCTTCTAAACTGTCTTCTATGTATCTTCTAAGCTGTCTTCTAAGCTGTCTTCTAAGCTGTCTTCTAAGTATCTTCTAAACTGTCTTCTAAGCTGTCTTCTAAGTGTCTACTAAGCTGTCTTCTAAGATATATTCTAAGCTGTCTTCTAAGTTTCTTCTGAATGTCTTCTAAGCTGTCTTCCAAGTGTCTTCTAAGCTGTCTTCTAAGATGTCTTCTAAGTGTCTTCTAAGTGTCTTCTAAGCTGTCTTCTAAGCTGTCTTCTAAGTGTCTTCTAAGCTGTCTTCTAAGCTGTCTTCTAAGTGTCTTCTAAGCTGTCTTCTAAGTGTCTTCTAAGTGTCTTCTAAGCTGTCTTCTAAGTGTCTTCTAAGCTGTCTTCTAAGCTGTCTTCTAAGTGTCTTCTAAGTGTCTTCTAAGCTGTCTTCTAAGTGTCTTCTAAGCTGTCTTCTAAACTGTTTTCCAAGTGTCTTCTAAGTGTCTTCTAAGCTGTCTTCTAAGATGTCTTCTAAGCTGTCTTCTAAGTGTCTTCTAAACTGTCTTTTATGTATCTTCTAAGCTGTCTTCTAAGTATCTTCTAAACTGTCTTCTAAGCTGTCTTCTAAGTGTCTACTAAGCTGTCTTCTAAGATATATTCTAAGCTGTCTTCTAAGTTTCTTCTGAATGTCTTCTAAGCTGTCTTCCAAGTGTCTTCTAAGCTGTCTTCTACGATGTTTCACCTGTAGTTTACTATGTTTCATGTGTAGTTTACTATGTTTCACCTGTAAATTGCAGGTGAAACATAGTAAAGTGCAGGTGAAACAGTAAAGTACAGGTGAAACAGTAGTTCTGTTTCATCTGTAAACTACAGGTGAAACATAGTAAACTACAGGTGGAACATAATAAAGTATAGGTGAAACAGTCAAGTACAGGTGAAACATAGTAAACTACCGGTGAAACATAGTAAACTACAGGTGAAGCAGTATAGTACAGGTGAAACAGTAAAGTACAGGTGAAACATAGTAAACTACAGGTGAAATGTGGTAGTTTACCATGTTTCACCTGTAGTTTACCATGTTTCACCTGTAGTTTACTATGTTCCACCTATATTTTGCGGGTGAAACATGTTAAACTACAGGTGAAACATGGTAATTTACCTATAGTTTAACATTTTTCACCTGTAATTTACCATGTTTCACCTGTACTTTACTATGTTTCATGTATAGTTTACTATGTTTAGACCTGTAGTTTGCAGGTGAAACATGGTAAACTACAGGTGAAACATGGTAAACTACCATGTTTCACCTGTAGTTTACCATGTTTCACCTGTACTTTACTATGTTTCACGTGTAATTCACTATGTTACACCTGTAGTTTACTATGTTTCACCTGTAGTAAGTGTACACAGTCTTGTGCCATGACACTTTGCCCCCAATACCTTCAGTTGACCGTATCTATGAATGCTGCAGTCCATCCAGCACAGGAGTTGTAGTGGTTCTCAAACTGTGGTACGAGTACACTTGTGGTACGCCAAAACATCACTTGGTTAAAGTACAGTGTTTTATTTTTCAAATATATTCAAAACACAGTGTTACTCTTTAAAGTGGCCAAAAATATTAAATATATTTGTTAAATAAATAGATTTGAATGAATATTTGGACCTAATGTGGTACTCGTAGTTTTTTCTTGACCCCGACTTAAACAAGTTGAAAAACTTATTGGGGTGTTACCATTTGGTGGTCGATTGTACGGAATATGTACTGTATTGTGCAATCTACTAATAAAAGTATCAATCAATCAATCAATCAATCAATCAATCAATCAATCAATCAATCAATCAATCAATCAATTCTGAGGTGGAACAAAAGGGAGAGTACTTGCTTAAAGACGATATTCTTATGTGGAAAAAAGTGTGACTACTTCCTTAAAGAGGATATTCTGAGGTGGAACAGAATGTGAGTACTTCCTTAAAGAAGATATTCTGAGGTGGAAGAAAAGGGAGAGTAATTGCTTAAAGAAGATATTCTGAAGTGGAACAAAAGTGTGAGTACTTCCTTAAAGAAGATATCCTCAGGTGGAACAGAAATGTGAGTAATTCCTTAAAGAAGATATTCTGAGGTGGAACAAAAGGGAGAGTATTTGCTTAAAGAAGATATTCCGAGGTGGAACAAAAGTGTGAGTACTTCCTTAAAGAAGATATTCTGAGGTGGAACAAAAGTGTGTGTACTTCCTTAAAGAAGATATTCTGATGTGGAACAAAAGGGAAAGTACTTGCTTAAAGAATATATTCTGAGGTGGAAAAAAGCGAGAGTACTTCTTTAAAGAAGATATTCTGAAGTGGAACAAAAGTGTGAGTACTTCCTTAAAGAAAATAATCTGAAGTGGAGCAAAAGCGAGAGTACTTGCTTAAAGAAGATATTCTGAGGTTGAACAAAAATGTGAGTACTTCCTTAGAGAAGATATTCTGAGGTGGAGCAAAAGCGTGAGTACTTCCTTAAAGAGGATATTCCGAGGTGGAACAGAAATGTGAGTACTTCCTTAAAGAAGATATTCTGAGGTGGAACAAAAGCAAGAGTACTTCCTTAAAGAAGATATTCTGAGGTGGAACAGAAATGTGAGTACTTCCTTAAAGAAGATATTCTAAGGTGGAACAAAAGTGTGTGTACTTCCTTAAAGAAGATATTCTGAGGTGGAACAAAAGGGAGAGTACTTGCTTAAAGAAGATGTTCTGAGGTGGAACAAAAGTGTGAGTACTTCCTTGAAGAAGATGTTTTGAGGTGGAACAGAAATGTGAGTACTTCCTTAAGGAAGATGTACTGAGGTGGAACAAAAGTGTGAGTACTTCCTTAAAGAAGATATTCTGAGGTGGAACACAAGTGTGAGGACTTCCTTAAAGAAAATATTCTGAGGTGGAACAAAAGGGAGAGTACTTGATTAAAGAATATATTCTGAGGTGAAACAAATGTGTGAGTATTTCCTTAAAGAACATATTCTGAGGTGGAACAAAAGCGTGACTACTGCCTTAAAGAAGATATTCTGAGGTGGAACAAAAGGGAGAGTACTTGCTTAAAAAAGATATTCTGAGGTGGAACAAAAGCGAGAGTAGTTCCCTAAAGAAGATATTCTGAAGTGGAACAAAAGTGTGTGTACTTCCTTAAAGAACATATTCTGAGGTGGAACAAAAGTGTGACTACTGCCTTAAAGAAGATATCTGAGGTGGAACAAACATGTGAGTACTTCCTTAAAGAAGATATTCTGAGGTGGAACAAAAGCGAGAGTACTTGCTTAAAGAAGATATTCTGAGGTGGAACAAAAGGGAGAGTAATTGCTTGAATAAGATATTCTGAGGTGGAAAAAAAGCGAGAGTACTTCCTTAAAGAAGATATTCTGAGGTGGAACAAAAGGGAGAGTACTTGCTTATATAAGATATTCTGAGGTGGAACAAAAGCGAGAGTAGTTCCCTGAAGAAGATATTCTGAAGTGGAACAAAACTGTGAGTACTTCCTTAAAGAACATATTCTGAGGTGGAACAAAAGTGTGAGTACTTCCTTAAAGAACATATTCTGAGGTGGAACAAAAATGTGAGTACTTCCTTAAAGATATCTGTATTGTTGGATTGCCTGTACCTAATGTTGTGTCCACTCAGCTCCATTTTCTTTTGGCACGTTTTGTTCCAGCTCGCCCGTCAGCGCCGTGCGGTAAAGGTCACCGCCTTGAAAGTTTGCGCACAGGCGGGTCGGGCCGAGCATGAAATGGACTTGCCAAGTCATGAAAGTGACACGGTGCTACGGCAGGTGGAGTCCACACCTGCTCAGGGAATCTTTGGCTTGGGGAGACACGAGCGAGCCCAAGCCTTGGAGTCGGCTCCACCGCCGGGCCGGGGCGGCGAGGTGCGACTCGGGCCGGGGAGGTGAGGCCGGCTGCCGGTGTTAAAGCACGGAAGGCCCCTGGACGGAGGCGGCAGCTGCCTGGTCCTGCCGGCCAGCGAGGACGAGTGTCTGAGCGGCGTGGTGGCGGGGAGCGCCGCACCCGTGCCACAGCCGGGCGTCGAGTTCGGGGACGGCAGGTGAGCCCCGGAACTTGAACCGTGAGCACCCAGGAGGCGACCGAGCTCCAGTGCTGACACCAGACCGTGGAGAGGAGCGTGGTCACACGGCCTTCCTTCAGTGCGGTCGTCCTCGGTGAGAGTTCTTACTGCCGCCCCCTGCTGGCGGACATGGAGAGGAAGGTGACGCTGCAGGAAGAAGAGAGGAAGATGTGAGACGACATCATGTGACGCCTTCTTCACCGCCTTCCACCAACCATGGTTTTATGTCGCACTTTATACAAACCCCGTTTCCATATGAGTTGGGAATTTCTGTTAGATGTAAATATAAACGGAATACAATGATTTGCAAATCATTTTCAACCCATATTCAGTTGAATATGCTACAAAGACAACATATTTGATGTTCAAACTGATAAACAAATAATCATTAACTTTAGAATTTGATGCCAGCAACACGTGACAAAGAAGTTGGGAAAGGTGGCAATAAATACTGATAACGATGAGGAATGCTCATCAAACACTTATTTGGAACATCCCACAGGTGTGCAGGCTAATTGGGAACAGGTGGGTGCCATGATTGGGTATGAAAGCAGCTTCCATGAAATGCTAAGTAATTCACAAACAAGAATGCGGCGAGGGTCACCAATTTGTAAGCAAATTGTCAAACAGTTTTAGAACAACATTTCTCAACAAGCTATTGCAAGGAATTTAGGGATTTTACCATCTACGGTCCGTAAAATCATCAAAAAAGTTCAGAGAATCTGGAAAAATCACTGCACGTAAGCGATAATATTACGGACTTTTGATCCCTCAGGCGGTACTGCATCAAAAACCGACATCAGTGTGTAAAGGATATCACCACGTGGGCTCAGGAACACTTCATAAAACCACTGTCAGTAACTACAGTTGGTCGCTACATCTGTAAGTGCAAGTTCAAACTCTGCTATGCAAAGCAAAACCCATTTATCAACAACACCCAGAAACACCACCGGCTTCGCCGGGCCTGAGCTCATCTGAGATGGACTGATGCAAAGTGGAAAAGTGTTCTGTGGTCTGACAAGTCCACATTTCAAATTATTTTTGGAAACTGTGGACGTGGTGTCCTCTAGAACAGGGGTAGGGAACCTATGGCTCTAGAGCCAGATGTGGCTCTTTTGATGACTGCATCTGGCTCTCGGATAAATCTGAGCTGACATTGCTTAACACGATAAGTAATGAATAATTCCACTCGTGATCAAAGGGTTAAAAATATAAAACATGCTCATGCATTTGAATCCATCCATCCTTTTTCTACCGCACTTGTTCAAGAAGTTGCATTAAGGGTAAGAAGTGATTTATTTATTATTGATTAGTTTAGGGTTTGCCCTCCCGGGGGTTCTTCAGACCACCAAGCACCGACATGAGAGCCTGTTTCAGGGTTGCAATATTTTTTATTTTTCAATAAGTCTCTCCGTTGCTTTCCAGCAATTGTCTTTTTTTCTTTCGTTCTTGCTCGCACTCTAGCTCCAGCCCCAACCCCGTCTCTCCTCCTGGCTGCTGCTTATAACAGAGCGACAGGTGATTAGATAACAAGGCCCAGGTGGGCCATTTACGCACCTGTCGCTGATTTCGAGGCCGGTCCTGGCAACACCCAGCTTCGCTACAGGCCCGCAGGCCACGCCCCCTCCACAGTTAGCTTCAGAATAACAATGGTATTACAAATAATAAGAGAGCTATTATACTCTAGAAATGTTGGTCTTACTTAAAAATGCACACGTTTAGTTGTGTTCGGTGTTGACATTTTTTTTTATATGGCTCTTACGGAAATACATTTTAAAATATTTTGATCCTTGGCTCTCTCAGCCAAAAAGGTTCCCGACCCCTGCTCTAGAACAAAGAGGAAAAGAACCACCCGGGTTGTTATAGGCATAAAGTTCAAAAGTCAGCATGTGTGATGGTATGGGGGTGTATTAGTGGCCAAAGCATGGATAAAATCACCATTAATGCTGAAAGGTAAATACAAGTTTTGGAGCAACATATATTGCTATCCAAGCAACGCTATCATGGCCGCCCCTGCTTATTTCAGCAATTCAATGCCAATCCACAGGTTACAGCAATGCAGCATCATAGTAAAAGAGTGCCGGTACTAGACTGACCTGCGTGTAGTCCAGACCTGTCTCCCATAGAACGTGGGTGGCGCATTATCAAGCCTAAAATACCACAACAGAGACCCCGGACTGTTGAACAACTTAAGTTGTACATCAAGCAAGAAAGGGAAATAATTCCACCTGAAAAGCTTCAAAAATTGGTCTCCTGAGTTCCCAAAGGTTTATTGTGTGTTGTTAAAAGAAAAGGTGATGTAACACAGTGGTGAACATGCCCTTTCCCAACTACTTTGGCACGTGTTGCAGCCATGAAATTCTAAGTTAATTATTATTTGCAAAAAAAAACAAAGTTTATCAGTTTGAACATCAAATATGTTGTCTTTGTAGCATATTCAACTGAATATGGGTTGAAAAGGATTTGCAAATCATTGTATTCCGTTTATATTTACATCTAACACAATTTCCCAACTCATATGGAAACGGGGTTTGTGTATATATATATATTTTTTTTTAACAGTTTTATGAGTGGGGGCTTTTGGTATTTCAAAGACCTTTAGTCTGTTTTTGTTTTGTAACGTTCATTGTTTAAAAAATGTTCAAAAACAATACATTACAAACCATTTACCACAAGCTACGATTTAAAATGTAATTCCTAGAAATGTCCCGAGTTTTAAGAGCTTTTAACTTATTTGTTTGTGATTGACACATCTTCATTTTAACATCAAGATTTTGGTTCGAACATGTTCAAATTGAGAAAATAACGATTCAAATAAGATATTTATCGAAGGTCTTGCTTAAAGAATGTGCATTGAAGAACTTTTCACAATAAAAGACTTCTTTCTTAGCCTAAAAGCCTTGCTAAGTTCCCACATATACAAATATTCACTTAAGGTCACATGATCATGCAGCGCCTTTATTCCACTACTTTTACTCCTAAAATCTGACACTTCTTCTTTTGCCAAGTGACTTATTGAGCTGTTTGAGTGTCAAATATTCCACTTGGAACATCTTGGGCAGGAATATATTGCACAGTTTGTGCTTTATTTTGACACGGAGGGTTATGAATGATGGAAAATGTTTAAAGTCCATAAAGAGATGTGAAGTTGATGGATATTTTAGTCCTGATGTTCTAACCATGGAGACCCCTTTGGGTCCCTGGAGGGGGGGCACCGTGGTTATAATACATTTATAAACAACTATACAATGCCTTCATAGGACCCCTGCTGTGCGTTGCTAGGTGATGACCACCAATCAGCTGCCCAGTCAGGGTCCTGAGAGGAAGTGGTCTCAGCAGGACCACAGCGCCCTCTGCTGGTGGCCAATTTGTCCTCACACTTCCTGCTGCCCGTCAAAATAATGGCTCACGTCTCACAAAAGATGCACCGTCACGTCCATTTTTAGTGTTTCTACACACTGAAATTAGATTTTACTTCTTTTAAGCAGCTGGCACAAAAGTATTTAGGTATTTAAGTATTACTACAAACCCTGTTTCCATATGAGTTGGGAAATTGTGTTAGATGTAAATTTAAACAGAATACAATGATTTGCAAATCATTTTCAACCCATATTCAGTTGAATGCACTACAAAGACAACATATTTGATGTTCAAACTCATAAACTTTATTTTTTTTTTTTGCAAATAATAATTAACTTAGAATTTCATGGCTGCAACACGTGCCAAAGTAGTTGGGAAAGGGCATGTTCACCACTGTGTTACATCACATTTTCTTTTAACAACACTCAATAAACGTTTGGGAACTGAGGAAACTAATTGTTGAAGCTTTGAAAGTGGAATTCTTTCCCATTCTTGTTTTATGTAGAGCTTCAGTCGCTCGCTGTCGTATTTTACGCTTCATAATGTGCTACACATTTTCGATGGGAGACTGGTCTGGACTGCAGGCGGACCAGGAAATTACCCGCACTCTTTTTTTTACCAAGCCACGCTGTTGTAACACTTGTCTTGCTGAAATAATCAGGGGCGTCCATGATAACGTTGCTTGGATGACAACATATGTTGCTCCAAAACCTGTATGGACCATTCAGCATTAACGGTGCCTTCACAGATGTGTAAGTTACTCATGCCTTGGGCACTAATACACCCCCGTACCATCACACATGCTGGCTTTTGAACTTTGCGCCTATAACAATCCGAATGGTTATTTTCATCTTTGTTCTGGAGGACACCACATCCTCTGTTTTCGAATATAATTTGAAATGTGGACTCGTCAGACCACAGAACACCTTTCCACTTTGCATCAATCCATCTGAGGTGAGCTCGGGCCCAGCCCGTTTCAGGGTGTTGTTGATAAACGGGTTTGACTTTGCATAGTAGAGTTTTAACTTGCACTTACAGATGTAGCGACCAACTGTAGTTACTGACAGTGGTTTGATGAAGTGTTCCTGAGCCTATGTGGTGATATCCTTTACACACTGATGTCGGTTTTTGATGCAGTACCGCCTGAGGGATCAAAAGTCCGTAATATCATCGCTTACGTGCGGTGATTTCTCCAGATTCTCTGAACCTTTTAATGATTTTACGGACCGTGGATGGTAAAATCCCTTAATTCCTTGCAATAGCTCGTTGAGAAATGTTGTTCTAAAACGGTTTGTTTACAAATTGGTGACCCTCACCCCATCCTTGTTTGTGAATTACTTAGCTTTTCATGGAAGCTGCATTTATACCCAATCATGGCACCCAAATGATCCCAATTAGCCTGCACACCTGCGGGATGTTCCAAAATAAATGTTTGATGAGCATTCCTCAACTTTATCAGTATTGGTTGCCACCTTTGTCACGTGTTGCTGGCATCAAATTCTAAAGTTAATGATTATTTGCGACAACAAAAAAAAGTTTCTCAGTTAGATCATCAAATACGTTGTCTTTGTAGCATATTCAACTGAATATGGGTTGAAAATGATTTATTCCGTTTATGTTTACATCCAACACAATTTCCCAACTCATATGGAAACGGGGTTTGTATTTAAAACTGATAAATTCATGTCAAATTGGAGCATTGCTGTTCTAAATGTGACAGACGAGAGTTGTTAGCTGCACGTATGTATAGCCTCCCCAGCACGTGTTGTACGGCAATATCGCTTATTTGCCGCCTGCTGCACTTTACTGGCAAACACCGTGAGCGCCTGACTACAAAAAAGAAACAATGAGGAGGAGGAGGAGGAGGACATCATTTTAAGAGCCATTTCATCCCCCATCTTTTTTTATCACCGTTGAGAAAATTAAAAAACAAAAATGGCCTTTGGCAGACAAATCTGAATAAGGCAAAATGCGTTAAACCAATAAAGTGGATTGTATTGGATTGGAAAATAAATATTCCACTGTTTAGGACAGGGGTAGGGAACCTATGGCTCTAGAGCCAGATGTGGCTCTTTTGATGACTGCTTCTGGCTCTCAGATAATTGTGAATCATTTCGCTGGTAATTACAGTGCTAAAAATAACGTGCATTTTCATGCATTTAAATCCATCCATCCGTTTTCTACCGCACCTGTTCAAGAAGTCGCATTAATGGTAAAAAGTATTTTATGTCACGAGGGGGGGTCGTTGCTGCGGGGTCGTTCTCCCAGGAAGGCAGACGGACTACTCCGGACATGGCATTTAGGTAAAAACATGACTTAATTTAAACTTAA
Source organism: Nerophis ophidion (assembly GCF_033978795.1). Taxonomy (NCBI): domain Eukaryota; kingdom Metazoa; phylum Chordata; class Actinopteri; order Syngnathiformes; family Syngnathidae; genus Nerophis; species Nerophis ophidion. The sequence continues at coordinate 66,652,835 of NC_084619.1, read as the reverse complement.
AAAAAGATACAAACAAAAATTGCTCACAACTTGGGCTAAGGAACAAAGCTAATGCATAAACAGACTATGAACATAAATCAAACAAAACTTACTTGGCATGGCATGAAGCGCGAAACTATGGCAAGGCATGAAAGAAGTCAGCACAGAGCAAGAAGAAGATAACATTGACGCCAGGGCGACTGACTGGCAAAGACAAGCTTAAATACTGCCTCTGATTAGTGCTCGGGAAGCAGGTGAGCGGGGATTTTGTCCTCCAGAGACAGGTGGACAAAATGAGTAACCAAGGAAACCAGACAAGGGAGTGGGAAAAAAAACAGGAACTTCAAGAGTCCAAAAGACAAACAGCACATGGCCAAACAAAAACATGAACAACGGACATGAAATTTGATTCATTATTGGTTAGCTTCAGAATAACAATGTCATTAAAAAGAATAAGAGACTTATTATACTCTAAAAATGTTAGTCTTACTTAAAAATGCACACATTTAGTTGTATTCAGTGTTAAAAAATATGATATGGCTCTCACGGAAATACATTTTTGAAATATTTGGCTTTCATGGCTCTCTCAGCCAAAAAGGTTCTCGACCCCTGGTGCATGAGAATATAAAACATTATATAAAACATTCTCATGCATTTAAATCCATCCATCGGTTTTCTACCGCACCTGTTCAAGAAGTCGCATTAATGGTAAAAAGTATTTTATGTCACGATGGGGGGTTCGCAGGAAGGCAGACGGACTACTCGGGACATGGCATTTAGGTAAAAACATGACTTAATTTAAACTTAAAAAAAGATACAAACAAAAATTGCTCACAACTTGGGCTAAGGAACAAAGCTAACGCATAAACAGACTATGAACATAAATCAAACAAAACTTACTTGGCATGGCATGAAGCACGAAACTATGGCAAGGCATGAAACAAGTCAGCACAGAGCAAGAAGAAGATAACATTGACGCCAGGGCGACTGACTGGCAAAGACAAGCTTAAATACTGCCTCTGATTAGTGCTCGGGAAGCAGGTGAGCGGGGATTTTGTCCTCCAGAGACAGGTGGACAAAATGAGTAACCAAGGAAACCAGACAAGGGAGTGGGAAAAAAAACAGGAACTTAAAGAGTCCAAAGGACAAACAGCACATGGCCAAACAAAAACATGATCAACGGACATCAATAATTTGATTCATTATTGGTTAGCTTCAGAATAACAATGTTATTAAAAAGAATAAGCGACTTATTATACTCTAAAAATGTTAGTCTTACTTAAAAATGCACGCATTTAGTTGTATTCAGTGTTAAAAAATATGATATGGCTCTCACGGAAATACATTTTTGAAATATTTGGCTTTCATGGCTCTCTCAGCCAAAAAGGTTCCCGACCCCTGGTTTAGGAGCAGTGTCATCATCATCATCATCATCATCATCATCATCACACTAATGTGGTGCCACTCCATTTCCAAGCTGGATTAGACAGCCGTGGTGTTTCTAGATGCTGGTTTAAAGTGTTTGGGCGTGACAACGCGGACTCGGCTGCTGTAGTCAATAATTGTCTGAATGACACGTCTTCTCTAGGAACCTTTTCTCATCTCACCAGGAACGTTTACAAACTCAAGCACTCTGAGGCAGTCCTTGAAAACCTGCCATTCAGTTCTAATAAGACACAATTACAACAATGGCGCCACATAAATATTATTTTGATATATTTTTTACTCCCCCCCAACAACGTGGTGATAATGACAAATGAGCAAAATGTTTTATTTTCCAAATGGATAAGTGTAAATTGAAATGATGATTTTAAATATGTAATTTCTAGTGCATGTTGCATTTTATTAAATAAGGTGAACTAACATTTTTTGCAAAAAAATATGAGCAGAAAATGGTACTTTTTATTTATTATTTTAAATATTTTATTAAAAATCTACATTATTTGTTCATGTAAATAATTTTGATATTTTATTAAATAAAATAAATAAATGTCGTTTGTTAATCTGATAATATTTGGTATGTATGTTTTTAAACTAAAAAAAATAACACTGCATATTGTATTTTATTGGATAAAGTGAATTAATAATTAATATTTTATCTAAAAAAAAAATTCATGAAAAATGTATACTTCTATCTATTATTTTTATATATTTGATTAAAACTATGAATAAATAATTTTGATATTTATTGAATAAAATATTCAAAAAACAATATTTTATTCAATTTTATTGAATAAAATATTTATTTTAAATCATAAATGTCATTTGTTAATCTGATAATACATTGTAGGGATCTTATTAAATAAAAATAATGACAAAATATTTAAATATATATGTTCAAATTGTCACGTCTATGGGATCATGTTTTCTTTTTGTCATGTTTGGTTTTATTTTTTGGACACTGAGTTCCTTTTCCTGTACTTCCTTGTTTGTTTTATTACCATAGCAACTCTTTAGTTCTTACCTTGTCCTCATGTCACGCCCCTGTTTGCAATTATCACGTCTATTATTTAAACCGGAAGTTGCCAGGAAGTCAGCCTGGCGACTTTACATATACACATTCCTCCTTTCATGCCATGCCATGCCTAGTTTTCCTAAGTTTTTGATTTTGTTATGTCACAGCTGTTGAGTTTTGTTTTGTCTACAGTCATGCCATAGTGCTAGTTTTGTTTTCTAGTCAATTTTGTTCTCCGCCCTTGTGAGCGCCTTTTGTTTTACTTCCTTTGTTTGAAGTTTGTTAGTATAAATAAATATGTACTTACAATCACGTCTCGCTCGTGCCAATTTTCTTTTGCATCAGAAAAACAATCCACGCCCAAGTCTAAGTCTTGACACAAATATTTTGTTAAAGTTGTGAATTTATATATTTTAGCAAACATTTTTATTTTCATAAAGGTATTGAATAATGTATTTAATTGAATAAAGTAAATTAACACTGAAAAGTTTAGCAAAAACATTTTTTTAATGAAAAATTGGTACTTCTATTTATCATTTTAAATATTTGATTACAAATCTAAATAAATCATTTTGATATTTTATTGAATAAAATTAGACATTTTAGCAAAATCTTGTTTTAAATATTTATCAAAAATCATAAATGTCCTTTGTTTATATGATAAAATGGCACACGTTATTAAATAAAAATAATGTCATTTTTACAAAATATCTAAAAATATGTTCAAATATTTTGTTAAAATTGTGAATTGATATATTTCAGAAAACATTTTTATTTACATATAATTTATTCATTTCATTCATAAGTCTAAAATTAATTTGACATTTTAGCTCAATGCATTTATGATTCTAAATATTGAATTAAAAATGTATTAACTTTATTCATTTATACTATTGCATGTTGTATTTTATTGGATAAGGTGAATTAACATTTTTGCTAAAAAATATTTGAGCAGAAAATGGTACTTCTATTTATTATTTTAAATATTTGATTAAAAATCTACATTATTTGTTCATGTAAATAATTTTGATATTTTATTAAATAAAATAAATAAATGTCATTTGTTAATCTGATAATATTTGGTATGTATGTTTTTAAATAAAAAAAATAACACAATATTTATGTATACATGTTCAAATATTTTGTTAAAATTGTGAATTCATATATTTTAGCAACCATTTTTATTTTCATAAAGGTATTGCATATTGTATTTTATTGGATGAAGTGAATTAATAATTAATATTTTATCTAAAAAAATTCATGAAAAATGTATACTTCTATTTATTATTTTTAAATATTTGATTAAAATTATAAATACATCATTTTGATATTATTGAATAAAAGTACACATTTTAGCAAAACCGTATTTTAAATATTAAATTAAAATCATAAATGTCCTTTGTTTATCTGATAAAATGTCTTATGTTATTAAATAAAAATGAAATATTTACAAAATATTTAAATACATGTTCAAATATTTTGTTAAAATTGTGAATTGATATATTTTAGCAAACATTTTTATTTTCATACGATTCATTCATTTCATTCATACGTGTAAATTGAATTTGACATTTTAGCTCAATGTATTTATGATTCTAAATATTTAATAACAAATGTATTAACTTTATTTATTTATACTATTGCATATTTTATTGTATTGGATAAGGAATCAACATTGAAAAAAATTGCAAAAAAATATTTTTGGGGCAAAATTGGCATTTTTATTTATTATTTCAAACATTTGAAAAGAAAATGTAAATAGATTATTTGTTCATTTAAATGACTTAGATATTTTATTAAATAAATACATTTGACATTTGAGCTAAATCTAGTTATTTAAATATGTACCTAAAATCCTAAATGTAATTTGTTTATCTGATAAAATTAAAGTTATTGAATCAAAAAGTTAGGACAATTTTACTTTAATATTAAAATATTTAAAATTGTGATTTTATATGTTTAGCAAACTTTTATTTATATAATTTATTACTTTTAAATATTTAATCAAAAATAAATTATTGTCAAATTATAAACAGTTTTTTTTAATAAAGTTAATTATTACGACATTAACACAAATTATTAATTGAGATACTTTTTCTCATTTCATTGAATATGAATTACTTATGTTTTCATATTATCAAATTATATAATACTGACTTTTATACGTTCAAAATTAACTTCATTTCTGCATGCTTTGGAAGTTTGAGCAAGAACTGCTGGATAGGAATGTCAGAATTATATTCAAAATAAAGAATACAAAAATCCGAAACATACAAAAAAAAAAAATACATAAATGAATAATGAAAAATAAATGTAAAAATGTTAAATTAACATTTTCTAAGGGGTTCCATTTTTTAAATGTCCTCATGAATGACACGTCATGCATTGTGCTGACAAGAAATAAAGGTATGGACAAAAGTCATGGGACACACCTGTAGAACTACAGTATGTACTTATTGAGTGCACATAGCGAGCCTTTCCTTCTATTGTCAGTGACCAGGGTGCGTCCCAATACTTTTGTCCTTGCGGTCAACTTGCTTCCAATGAAGACACAAAAACGGCGAGCCAACGGGAGGAAATAAGAAGAGGAAGCGTGTCAGTGCGACCTGAAGAAAGAAGCATGCGACAAGAAGACGAGGAGCGTGCTTGAACTTCTACTGTACCATGGCTGCTCAGTCAAGTACTGCATCAGCGGCTCCACGGCTGGCCACAGTTATTACGTGTGGGCAGGGAGGGAGCATGACCAGGAGAAAAGAGAGGAGCACACGCACGCATGCACACGCACACACACACACACACACACACACACACACACACACACACACACACACACACACACACACACACACACACACACACACACACAGTTGGATTTGCACTGTGCATTCTTGTTAATGTTTTGCTGACTTCTTCTTACACATATGTTGTTCAGCACAGGATAAATATACACTTTTTCACTCCAGAATTATGGATGGCTGCAGTTTGACCCTGGAACAGATTATTTGTACTTCTAATGAAAAATATTGTTTGGAAATATGAGCAAGTCAGAGGTGGTATGACGCCACAGCTCATTTGCATATTCAGTGAAAATGGCATGGATGTAAGAAGTGATAACAGGAAGTGACATGGAGGTGAGAAGTGACAACAGGAAGCTAAAGAAGTGATAACAGGGGGTGACCTGAATGTAAGTGGTGAAAACAGGAAGTGTCAGAAGTGATAGGAGGAAGAGTAAGTAGTGAAAGCAGGAAGTGTAATTAGTGATAACAGGAAGTGTAAGTAGTGATAACAGGAAGTTAAAGTAGTGATTACAGGAAGTGACATGAATGTATGTAGGGATAATAGGAAGTGTAAGTAGTGATAAGAGGAAGTGTAAGGAGTGAAAACAGGAAGTGTAAGTAATGATAACAGGAAGTTAAAGAAGTGATAACAGGAAGTGACATGAATGTAAGTAAGGATAAGAGGAAGTGTAAGTAGTGATAAGAGGAAGTGTAAGTAATGATAACAGGAAGTTAAAGAAGTGATAACAGGAAGTGACATGAATGTAAGTAGTGATAAAAGGAAGTGTAAGTAGTGGTAAGAAGAAGTGTAAGTAGTGATAACAGGAAGTGTAAGAAGTGATAACAGGAAGTGTAAGTAGTGATAAGAGGAATTGTAAGTAGTGATAACAGGAAGTGTAAGTAGTGATAACAGGAAGTGTAAGTAGTGATAAGAGGAATTGTAAGAAGTGAAAACAGGAAGTGTAAGTAGTGATAAGAGGAAGTGTAAGTAGTGATAAGAGGAAGTGTAAGTAGTGAAAATAGGAAATGTGAGAAGTGATAAGAGGAAGTGGAAGTAGTGATAAGAGGAAGTGTAAGAAGTGATAAGAGGAAGTGTAAGTAGTGATAAGAGGTAGTGTAAGTAGTGATAAGAGGAAGTGCAAGTAGTGATAAGAGGTAGTGTAAGTAGTGATAACAGGAAGTGTAAGTAGTGATAACAGGAGGTGTATGTAGTGAAAACAGGAAGTGTAAGTAGTGATAAGAGGAAGTGTAAGTAGTGATAAGAGGTAGTGTAAGTAGTGAAAACAGGAAGTGTAAGTAGTGATAAGAGGAAGTGTAAGTAGTGATAAGAGGTAGTGTAAGTAGTGAAAACAGGAAGTGTAAGTAGTGATAACAGGAAGTGTAAGTAGTGATAACAGGAGGTGTATGTAGTGAAAACAGGAAGTGTAAGTAGTGATAAGAGGAAGTGTAAGTAGTGATAAGAGGTAGTGTAAGTAGTGAAAACAGGAAGTGTAAGTAGTGATAAGAGGAAGTGTAAGTAGTGATAACAAGAGGTGTAAGTAGTGATAACAGGAAGTGTAAGTAGTGATAAAAGGTAGTGTAAGTAGTGATAAAAGGTAGTGTAAGTAGTGATAAGAGGAAGTGTAAGTAGTGATAACAGGAAGTGTAAGTAGTGATAAAAGGTAGTGTAAGTAGTGATAAGAGGAAGTGTAAGTAGTGATAACAGGAAGTGTAAGTAGTGATAAAAGGTAGTGTAAGTAGTGATAACAGGAAGTGTAAGTAGTGATAAGAGGAAGTGTAAGTAGTGATAAGAGGAAGTGTAAGTAGTGATAACAGGAAGTGTAAGTAGTGATAACAGGAAGTGTAAGTAGTGATAAAAGGTAGTGTAAGTAGTGATAACAGGAAGTGTAAGTAGTGATAACAGGAAGTGAGATGGTGTTGCTGGTAAAGAAGATTCAGAGCGGACACAGCTGCCAAGAAAAGTGTGATCAGATACAAAAAAAAAAAAGAGATGAAGAGTAGTAGTAGTGTAGAGGGATGACATGAAGTGCGTGCGATATCATGTGTGACACAAGCAGCCCTGCAGTGTTACTTGTGCGATAAAAGTAGGTTTACTTGTGTGCGATATCATGTGTGATACGAGCAGTCCTGCAGCGTGTTTGCTTGTGTGCAATATTATGCGCGATACAAGGAGTCCCGCAGTATGTTTACTTGTGTGCAATATCATGTGCGATATCATGTGCAATACAAGCAGTCCTGCAGCGTGTTTACTTGTGTGCAATATCATGCGCGATACATGCAGTCCCGCACAATGTTTACTTGTGTGCAAAATCATGTGCGATACAAGCAGCCCTGCAGCGTGTTTGCTTGCATGCGATATCATGTGCAATACAAGCAACCCCGCAGCCTGTTTACTTGTGTGCGATATAATCTGCGATACAAGCAGGCCTGCAGTGTTTACTTGTGCGATAAAAGAAGACCCCCAGTGTGTTTACTGGGCGGCATAGCTCGGTTGGTAGAGAGGCCGTGCCAGCAACTTGAGGGTTTCAGGTTCGATCCCCGCTTCCGCCATCCTAGTCACTGCCGTTGTGTCCATGGGCAAGAGACTTTACCCACCTGCTCTCAGTGCCACCCACACTGGTTTAAAGGTAAAAAATTATATATTGGGTTTCACTATATAAAGCACTTTGAGTCATTAGAGAAAAAGCGCTATATAAATACAATTCACTTCACACCGCTACTTTTGTGCGATACGAAAAGCCCTGCAGTGTGCTTACTTGTGTGCGACATAATGCGCGATACAAGCAGTCCCGCAGCATGTTACTTGTGTGTAATATCATGTGCGATATCATGTGCGATATCATGCGCAATATCATGTGCGATACAAGCAGCCCTGCAACATGTTTGCTTGTGTGCGATATCATGTGCGATACAAGCAGTCTTGCTTTGTGTTGACTTGTGTGTGATATCATGTGTGATAAAAGCAGTCCTGCAGAGTGTTGACTTGTGTGCGAAATAATCTGCGATACAAGCAGTCTTGCTTTGTGTTGACTTGTGTCTAATATCATGTGTTATAAAAGCAGTCCTGCAGAGTGTTGACTTGTGTGCGATATCACGTGCGATACAAGCAGTCTTGCTTTGTGGTGACTTGTGTGTGATATCATGTGTGATAAAAGCAGTCCTGCAGAGTGTTGACTTGTGTGCGATATCATGTGCGATACAAGCAGTCTTGCTGTGTGTTGACGTGTGTGTGATATCATATGTGATGAAAGCAGTCCTGCAGAGTGTTGACTTGTGTGCGATATCACGTGCGATCCAAGCAGTCTTGCTGTGTGTTGACGTGTGTGTAATATCATGTGCGATATCATGTGCAATGTCATGCGCGACACAAGCAGTCCTGCAGCGTGTTTGCTTGTGTGCGATATCATGTGCGATACAAGCAGTCTTGCTCTGTGTTGACTTGTGTGTGATATCATGTGCGATACAAGCAGTCCTGCAGAGTGTTGACTTGTGTGCAATATCGTGTGCGATACAAGCAGTCTTGCTTTGTGTTGACATGTGTGATAAAAGCAGTCCTGCAGAGTGTTGACTTGTGTGCGATATCATGTGCGATACAAGCAGTCTTGCTTTGTGTTGACTTGTGTGCAATATCATGTGTGATAAAAGTAGTCGTGCAGAGTGTTGACTTGTGTGTGACATCATGTGCGATACAAGCAGTCTTGCTTTGTGTTGACTTGTGTGTAATATCATGTGTGATAAAAGCAGTCCTGCAGAGTGTTGACTTGTGTGCGATATCATGTGCGATACAAGCAGGCTTGCTGTTTGTTGACGTGTGTGTAATATCATGTGTGATAAAAGCGGTCCTGCAGAGTGTTGACTTGTGTGCGATATCATGTGCGATACAAGCAGGCTTGCTGTTTGTTGACTTGTGTGTAATATCATGTGTGATAAAAGCGGTCCTGCAGAGTGTTGACTTGTGTGCGATATCATGTGCGATACAAGCAGGCTTGCTGTTTGTTGACGTGTGTGTAATATCATGTGTGATAAAAGCAGTCCTGCAGAGTGTTGACTTGTGTGCGATATCATGTGTGATACAAGCAGTCTTGCTTTGTGTTGACTTGTGTGTGATATCATGTGTGATAAAAGCAGTCCTGCGGAGTGTTGACTTGTGTGCGATACAAGCAGTCTTGCTTTGTGTTGACTTGTGTGTGATATCATGTGTGATAAAAAGCAGTCCTGCAGAGTGTTGACTTGTGTGCGATATCGTGTGCGATACAAGCAGTCTTGCTTTGTGTTGACTTGTGTGTGATATCATGTGTGATAAAAGCAGTCCTGCAGAGTGTTGACTTGTGTGCGATATCATGTGCGATACAAGCAGTCTTGCTTTGTGTTGACTTGTGTGTGATATCATGTGTGATAAAAGCAGTCCTGCTGTGTTGACTCGTGTGCGATATCATGTGCGATACAAGCAGTCTTGCTTTGTGTTGACTTGTGTGTGATATCATGTGTGATAAAAGCAGTCCTGCAGAGTGTTGACTTGTGTGCGATATCACGTGCGATACAAGCAGTCTTGTTTCGTGTTGACTTGTGTGTAATATCATGTGTGATAAAAGTAGTCCTGCAGAGTGTTGACTTGTGTGCGATATCACGTGCGATACAAGCAGTCTTGCTTTGTGTTGACTTGTGTGTGATATCATGTGTGATAAAAGCAGTCCTGCAGAGTGTTGACTTGTGTGCGAAATAATCTGCGATACAAGCAGTCTTGCTTTGTGTTGACTTGTGTCTAATATCATGTGTTATAAAAGCAGTCCTGCAGAGTGTTGACTTGTGTGCGATATCACGTGCGATACAAGCAGTCTTGCTTTGTGGTGACTTGTGTGTGATATCATGTGTGATAAAAGCAGTCCTGCAGAGTGTTGACTTGTGTGCGATATCATGTGCGATACAAGCAGTCTTGCTGTGTGTTGACGTGTGTGTGATATCATATGTGATGAAAGCAGTCCTGCAGAGTGTTGACTTGTGTGCGATATCACGTGCGATCCAAGCAGTCTTGCTGTGTGTTGACGTGTGTGTAATATCATGTGCGATATCATGTGCAATGTCATGCGCGACACAAGCAGTCCTGCAGCGTGTTTGCTTGTGTGCGATATCATGTGCGATACAAGCAGTCTTGCTCTGTGTTGACTTGTGTGTGATATCATGTGCGATACAAGCAGTCCTGCAGAGTGTTGACTTGTGTGCAATATCGTGTGCGATACAAGCAGTCTTGCTTTGTGTTGACATGTGTGATAAAAGCAGTCCTGCAGAGTGTTGACTTGTGTGCGATATCATGTGCGATACAAGCAGTCTTGCTTTGTGTTGACTTGTGTGCAATATCATGTGTGATAAAAGTAGTCGTGCAGAGTGTTGACTTGTGTGTGACATCATGTGCGATACAAGCAGTCTTGCTTTGTGTTGACTTGTGTGTAATATCATGTGTGATAAAAGCAGTCCTGCAGAGTGTTGACTTGTGTGCGATATCATGTGCGATACAAGCAGGCTTGCTGTTTGTTGACGTGTGTGTAATATCATGTGTGATAAAAGCGGTCCTGCAGAGTGTTGACTTGTGTGCGATATCATGTGTGATACAAGCAGTCTTGCTTTGTGTTGACTTGTGTGTGATATCATGTGTGATAAAAGCAGTCCTGCGGAGTGTTGACTTGTGTGCGATACAAGCAGTCTTGCTTTGTGTTGACTTGTGTGTGATATCATGTGTGATAAAAAGCAGTCCTGCAGAGTGTTGACTTGTGTGCGATATCGTGTGCGATACAAGCAGTCTTGCTTTGTGTTGACTTGTGTGTGATATCATGTGTGATAAAAGCAGTCCTGCAGAGTGTTGACTTGTGTGCGATATCATGTGCGATACAAGCAGTCTTGCTTTGTGTTGACTTGTGTGTGATATCATGTGTGATAAAAGCAGTCCTGCTGTGTTGACTCGTGTGCGATATCATGTGCGATACAAGCAGTCTTGCTTTGTGTTGACTTGTGTGTGATATCATGTGTGATAAAAGCAGTCCTGCAGAGTGTTGACTTGTGTGCGATATCACGTGCGATACAAGCAGTCTTGTTTCGTGTTGACTTGTGTGTAATATCATGTGTGATAAAAGCAGTCCTGCGGAGTGTTGACTTGTGTGCGATACAAGCAGTCTTGCTTTGTGTTGACTTGTGTGTGATATCATGTGTGATAAAAAGCAGTCCTGCAGAGTGTTGACTTGTGTGCGATATCGTGTGCGATACAAGCAGTCTTGCTTTGTGTTGACTTGTGTGTGATATCATGTGTGATAAAAGCAGTCCTGCAGAGTGTTGACTTGTGTGCGATATCATGTGCGATACAAGCAGTCTTGCTTTGTGTTGACTTGTGTGTGATATCATGTGTGATAAAAGCAGTCCTGCTGTGTTGACTCGTGTGCGATATCATGTGCGATACAAGCAGTCTTGCTTTGTGTTGACTTGTGTGTGATATCATGTGTGATAAAAGCAGTCCTGCAGAGTGTTGACTTGTGTGCGATATCACGTGCGATACAAGCAGTCTTGTTTCGTGTTGACTTGTGTGTAATATCATGTGTGATAAAAGTAGTCCTGCAGAGTGTTGACTTGTGTGCGATATCACGTGCGATACAAGCAGTCTTGCTTTGTGTTGACTTGTGTGTGATATCATGTGTGATAAAAGCAGTCCTGCAGAGTGTTGACTCGTGTGCGATATCATGTGCGATACAAGCAGTCTTGCTTTGTGTTGACTTGTGTGCGATATCATGTGCGATACAAGCAGTCTTGCTTTGTGTTGACTTGTGTGTGATATCATGTGTGATAAAAACAATCCTGCAGAGTGTTGACTTGTGTGCGATATCACGTGTGATACAAGCAGTCTTGCTTTGCGTCGACTTGTGTGTGTGTGATAAAAGCGGTCCTGCAGAGTGTTGACTTGTGTGCGATATCACGTGCGATACAAGCAGTCCCGCAGCGTGTTTACTCGTGTGCGATACGACAAAATGCTAATATTAGGTATGATTTGTGCTGATATCGTAACGGTAAGCGAACAAGTTGCATGGGCACAGTCCTACTAAATGATTTGTGTGAGGTTGAGAAGAAGGGTCACCTCGGGAATAAGGTTATAGCAAGAAGACAAAATGGAGAGCACAAGAGGCGAGAGATGGCTGCTAAAATAAAGTTTAGTGAAAAGATGGAAGGAATAAGCAGCAAAGCGTTGTTAGTGACTCACTCTGTCTGCACTGGTGCATGCTGGGACAGGTGGGGGCCTGCTGCTGCGTCTGCCACGCGGTGGGCAGCACACCCTACGCGGAGAGAAAACACAAAGCATGACAAACACACACACACACACACACACACACACACACACACACACACACACCACCAGCGGTCCTGTAACTTCTTCATGCGTGACACTCGACATGACGCCAAACATCTCCTCTGTGGACGCATGAAGTCAGGCGTGCTGCCTTTTGTCCGCAGCGCCACGTCACCTGTCAGGTGCGCGGCGGACATGACAGCTGGCACAAGCTGAGGGCGACGCGTTTCATCCATCACGGGGTGTGCGTGTGTGTGTGTGTGTGTGTGTGTTTGTGTGGCGACTTTTAATGACAACACACACGGATGTGACCTTAAAGGCCAGTAAAATATACTTGCAGGGAGCCGAGCCATCAACACAACACTGTTGCCTGGCTCTTCATTCTCAATACTCTATTTTACAAGATATATTTAAGCCACGCCCACCAAATTTCCCCCCCCAATTTTTTTTTTTACATACATTAGCCGCACTGGAACATACACCAGGATGAAAAACTATATAAATGTTTATTTACATGCATTTATGGTTTCCAAACAGTGTCTGTAACAAGGCAGTAAAACGGCCGATCAAACAAAACAGAAGTCATGGTCATGGACCCAAGCTAGCTCTCCAATCAGTTAAACAGACTCAATAACTGCACAACACTCTTGTGAATTTGTGAAACTGGAACAATACAAAAATAATGCCATTATAAGGTAATAACCCTCGTAAACGTGTTAGCATATTTACTAATGCTTACGACGTTAGCTACATTACATTACGATAGCACGTAAAATTACGCATAAAAACACTCCAACAGACATCACACATGGTACGCTTTAGTGAGTAAGAATTGTTTTAGTTATATTGTAAAATATACAAACCATAGAGCACACTGGTATTTAAGCCACACCCACCAAATTTTCGAATACATTTATATTTCTACAAACATTAGCCGCACTGGAACATATGAAAGACGATATAAATGTTTATTTACATTATACATATACATTAATTGTTTCCAAACAGTGTCTGTAACAAGGCAGTAAAACGGCCGATCAAACAAAACAGAAGTCATCTTCATTGTCCCAAGCTAGCTCTCCAATCAGCTAAACAGACTCAATAACTGCACAACATTTTTGTGAATTTGTGAAAATGGAACAGTACGAAAAGAACTCCATTATAAGGTAATAATACTAACACAGGCACTCGTAAACGTGTTAGCATATTTGCTAATGCTTACAACGCTAGCTACATTACATTACGATAGCACGTAAAATCACGCATGAAAACACTCCAACAGACATCACACATGGTATGTTTTAGTGAGTAAGAATTGTTTTAGTTATATTGTAAAATGTATAAACCATAGAGCAAACTGGTATTTAAGCCACACCCACCAAATTTTCCCCCCAAAATATTTTTTTTACATACATTAGCCGCACTGGAACATACACCAGGATGAAAAACTATATAAATGTTGATTTACATACATTTATGGTTTCCAAACAGTGTCTGTAACAAGGCAGTAAAACGGCCGATCAAACAAAACAGAAGTCATCTTCATGGACCCAAGCTAGCTCTCCAATCAGCTAAACAGACTCAATAACTGCACAACATTCTTGTGAATTTGTGAAACTGGAACAGTACAAAAAGAATGCCATTATAAGGTAATAATACTAACACAGGCCCTCGTAAACGTGTTAGCATCTTTGCTAAAGCTTACGACGCTAGCTACATTACATTACGATAGCACGTAAAATTACGCATGAAAACACTCCAACAGACATCACACATGGTACGTTTTAGTGAGTAAGAATTGTTTTAGTTATATTGTAAAATGTACAAACCATAGAGCACACTGGTATTTAAGCCACACCCATTAAATTTTCCCCCCAAAAATGTATTTTTACATACATTAGCCGCACTGGAAGATACGCCGGGATGAAAGACTATATAAATGTTTATTTACATACATTTATGGTTTCCAAACAGTATCTGTAACAAGGCAGTAAAACGGATATCAAACAAAACAGAACTCATGGTCATGGACCCAAGCTAGCTACCCACCAAATTTTAGAAGAAATTAATATTTTTACATACATTAGCTGCACTGGAACATATACCAGTATGCAAGACTTTATAAAGGTTTATTATGTTTATTAATTGTTTCCAAATATACATTAATTGTTTCCAAACGGTGTCTGTAACAGGGCAGTAAAACGGCTGATCAAACAAAACACAAGTCATGGTCATGGACCCACTAGCTGTGCAAGCTCGCTCTCCAATCAGCTAAACAGACTCAATAACTCCACGGTAATACTGAAGCAATACAAAAAGAATGCCGTTGTAAGTTAATAACACTAATACAAACACTCGTAAACATGTTAGCATATTCGCTAATGCTATCGACGCTAGCTACATTACATCACGATAGCAGGTACAAATGTGCATGAAAACACTCCTACAGGTTTAGTAAGTATGAATTGTTTTAGTTATATTGTAAAACTTACAAACCACAGAGCACACTCGTATTCAAGCCACACCTGCCAAATTTTAGAAAAAAATTATATTTTTACATACACTAGCCACATTAGAATATGTGAAAGACTTTGTAAATGCTTTTTTTATTTTATTTATAAATATCCACCAGACATCACACATTTGGTTAGAGTGTTCGCCCTCAGATTGGTAGGTTGTGAGTTCAAACCCCGGCCGAGTCATACCAAAGACTATAACAATGGGATCCATTACCTCCCTGCTTGGCACTCAGCATCAAGGGTTGGAATTGGGGGTTAAATCAACAAAATTGATTTCCGGGCGCGGCATTAATGCTGCTCACTGCTCCACTCACCTACTAGGGGGTGAACAAGGGGATGGGTCAAATGCAGAGGACAATTTTCACCACACCTAGTGTGTGTGTGACAATCATTGCTACTTTAACTTAACGTATGAATTGTTTTAGTTGTATTGTAAAATTTACAAACATGAAACAATGAGGAATCCTTTCGAGCAGAACCGCTATGGACGGTTTTACTTCCGGTTCGAGGCACCAGACAGGAAGTACGGTTTCAAACAGCGGCACCTGCAGTGAGCAAACTCGTCCAAACAGTAACACACCTTCTCAGTGTTTCTGTCGGCGTGATATGAGAATGACGTGTTGAATACAAAACATTACAGCCGCAAGCCTAGAAAAATCCATAACGTCCAGGACGGCGGGGATCCGTGTGGAGAAGCAAAGTGGGACGGCGGGAAGGAGAAAAAGTCAGAGAGAGAGGAATCCTCCCAGGAGGGCAGACAAGCGTTGCTGGTCTTTGTACTGGAGGAGGTCTTGTGAAGGCTGGCAGTCTTCAATGAAGACAACTTGTGCAAGAGGGCTTCATTAGCAGAGGGAGAGGAGGTTCCAGAGGAGAAGGTTTGAGTCTGGTCGCCTCACGGTGCTCCCCCGAGTCAAAAATTCTACATGAAAGCACCTCTTACATCAATACCCATCAAAGATCCTCTCTGGGACGGATGCTTTTAAAAACACACTGCAATAACACTAGTCAAAGATCATGTATATGACAGGAGCACTCTGCTGCTTTTAAGAACACACTGCAATAACACCAGTCAAAGATTGTGTATATGACAGGAGCACTCTGCTGGTTGTAAGAACACACCGCAATAACACCAGTCAAAGATTGTGTATATGACAGGAGCACTCTGCTTATTTTAAGAACACACTGCAATAACTGTAGTCAAAGATCACGTATATAACAGGAGCACTCTGCTGCTTTTAAGAACACACTGCAATAACACTAGTCAAAGATCATGTAAATGACAACACACTGCAATAACTCTAGTCAAAGATCATGTATATGACAGGAGCACTCTGCTTCTTTTAAGAACACACTGCAATAACACTAGTCAAAGATCATGTATATGACAGGAGCAGTCTGCTGCTTTTAAGAACACACTGCAGTAACACTTGTCAAAGATCATATATACGACACGAGCACTCTGCGGGTTTTAAGAACACACCGCAATAACACTAGTCAAAGATCATATATACGACAGGAGCACTCTGCGAATTTTAAGAACACACTGCAATAACACTAGTCAAAGATCCTTATATGACAGGAGCACTCTGCTGCTTTTAAAAACACACTCCAATAACACTAGTCAAAGATCATGTATATGACAGGAGCACTCCGCTGCTTTTAAAAACACAGCTCAAAAACACTACTCAGAGATCATGTATACGACAGGAGCACTCTGCGGTTTTTAAGAACACACTGCATTAACACTAATCAAAGATCATATATACGACAGGAGCACTCTGCTGCTTTTAAGAACACACTGCAATAACACTAGTCAAAGATCATGTATACAACAGGAGCCCTCTGCGGGTTTTAAGAACACACTGCAATAACACTAGTCAAAGATTGTGTATATGACAGGAGCACTCTGCTGCTTTTAAAAACACACCGCAATTACACTAGTCAAAGATCATGTATATGACAGGAGCACTCTGCTGCTTTTAAAAACACACCGCAATAACACTAGTCAAAGATCATGTATATGACAGGAGCACTTAGCTGCTTTGAAAAACACACTACAATAACACTAGTCTAAGATCATGTATATGACAGGAGCACTCTGCGGGTTTCAAGAACACACTGCAATAACACTAATCAAAGATCATATATACGACAGGAGCACTCTGGTGCTTTTAAGAACACACCGCAATAATACTAGTCAAAGATCATGTATATGACAGGAGCACTCTGCGGGTTTTAAGAACCTACTGCAAAAATACTTGTCAAAGATCCTCTTTAGCTAAGGAGCACTCTGCTGCTTTTAAGAACACACTGCAATAACACCAGTCAAAGTCACTAAGACATATGCTGACCAGAGGTGGAGCACATCCATTTTCTTACACACACTTGTTATTTCATATGTTGACCAGAGGGGGAGCACTTTTAACAGCGACACATTTAAAAAAATCCCTCCTTTTTTGAAACACCCTTATTTTTAATGATGTCACCAGCAGGAGTGACATCTATTCTAATGCTAACAAGCTAACGCTAAAGCCGGAGTGTTTGTGTTGTCGGCGTGAGAAAAACACAGATTTTTATTATTTCTGTATTGTTATTTACAGATAAACACTGATATACATATACATAAATATATATATAAATATATACACTAATCATATGTGTTATTATGTATCATTTTAGGTGTACAAATGATGATAGTAGGCAGTAAAATCCAAGTCCACAACATTGCAGAATACATCTTTGCTTTAGTTTGCTGAGAAGCTAAATAAGCAAACAAAAACATTTCCCTCTGCTCAAACTGCCTTTGGGGGCCATTCAAGAATATTGCAATTTCCTTTTCCCACAGTGGACATGAAGGCAGCAGCAGTTAGTGGGAGTGGACAAGACACCCACTAACAAAGAAGTACAACATTTGTCCTACAAACATCACCTCTTTTCTTCCTGAATTTGATCAAAACAAAAAACTCGAAATAAAAATGCTTCGTATTTCAATGACTTCCTTTTTAGTAAGAAAAAGTGTGACCTAAGCAGCTATGTTTAATTCATATGCCGTAGCTGCGTGTGTCAAATATGAGTCATTAAATGACTACCGCCTCCTGGTGGTAGAGGGCGCTAGTGATTCTTCTTGCGACTACTCGGCTGCAGAAGAAGTGACAACAAGCAGCGATCGTTTATTTTTCCTCTCGCTTGCACTTTTAACATGGAGGATTACATATCTAAAATAAAACCGTTTTCTAAACTGGACTTTCAATGGAAGCAGGAGGTAATAAAGGAAGATCTCCATCGAGACAGAGAGACTTTTAAAACTGAAGAAAGATAAGGAAGACTTCTATAAACAAGTTATCAATACTTTTGATCAGAAGGAGCTGCGCATGGACTTCATTTATAAGTAAAGGTAAGACCATTATAACGTTTTTTTTTTTATTAAATGTGCTTTTCATGATGGTATCCTTACATCACACTCAAATTTTTAAGCGCAGGCCTAAATTTACCGCGTGCCTCTGGTAAGTGCCGGAGTGAGAAGAGGTTTTAAAATAATTAGCGCATGCTTGCCTTTACCGCATGCCTTTGGCGTGAACCCTGAGTTGTATTTACCGTGTTTTCCGGACTATCAGCCGCTACGCTGACTGCTGGACATTGAGGACGAAAGTCGGACTTTTTAAGAACAATTGGGTACATTTTATTCCTGAAATCATATGGTTTTGTATATGATTGCTTTGTATTTGAATTACACGGTACTATGGCGCCATCTTTTGGACGGGTTCGCTCACTGCAGGTGTCGCTGTTTGAAACCGTACTTCCTGTGTGGTGCCTTGAACCTGAAGTTAAACTGTCCATTGCGTTTCTGCTTGAAAGGATTCTTCATTCATTACTCCAAGCAACAGTTTTAACTTTTACAATACAACTAAAACAACGTTTTTTATTGATCCCAATATTGACACACACACGTACACACTCCCAATACTGACACACACAAGTACACATTCCCAATACTGACACACACACACACATCTACACACTCCCAATACTGACATACACACACACATCTACACACTCCCAATACTGACACACACACGTGCACACTCCCTATACTGACACACACACGTGCACACTCCCAATACTAACACACACGTACACACTCCCAATACTGACACACACACGTACACACTCCCAATACTGACACACACATGTACACACTTCCAATACTGACATACACACAAGTACACACTCCCAATACTGACACACACATGTACACACTTCCAATACTGACACACACACACACATCTACACACTCCCTATACTGATACACACACGTACACCCTCCCAATACTGACACACACATGTACACACTCCCAATACTGACACACACACGTACATACTCCCAATACTGACACAACCAGCACACATCTATACACTCCCAATACTGACACACACACGTACACACTCCCTATACTGACACACACACACGTACACACTCCCAATACTGACACACACACGCGTACACACTCCCAATACTGACACACACACACACACAAGTACACACTCCCAATACTGACATACACACATGTACACACTCCCAATACTGACATACACACAAGTACACACTCCCAATACTGACACACACACAAGTACACACTCCCTATACTGACACACACATGTACACACTCCCAATACTGACATACACACAAGTAAACACTCCCAATAATGACACACACACATGATCACACTCCCACTAGTGACACACACACAGACACACACACACACACACACAAGTACACACTCCCAATACTGACACACACATGTACACACTCCCAGTAGTGACACACTCACACACACACACACACAAGTACACACTCCCAATAGTGTCACACAAACAAGTACACACTCCCACTAGTGACGCACACACACACAAGTACACACTCCCAATAGTGTCACACAAACAAGTACACGCTCCCACTAGTGACACACACACACACACACACACACACACACAAGTACACATTCCCACTAGTGACACACACACACAAGTACACACTCCCAATAGTGTCACACAAACAAGTACACACTCCCACTAGTGACACACACACGTACACACTCCCACTTGTGACACACACATGTACACACTCCCAGTGGTGACGCACACACGCACACACACACACACACACACACAAGTACACACACCTATGATGTCACCGCCTCGCCTGCCGGGGACGACTTATGTCGGCACTAAGCTAGTAAAATAAAGAAAATGATTACAGCCGACGACCTTTGACCCCAGAATGTCGCGAGGCTGATGTGCGGGGCTCAGCGCTCCGTAACACCACCGCGGGGCATTGGGCCGCTCCAGCAGCACTTGACTAAATGTCAGCGGAGGAAGGAGCAGGCAGGAAAGGGCAGGAGGTGTGTGTTAGTTTGCGGGGAGAAAACAACACAGACGCCATGTTTGAAAAGTGTATCACTTAACACACACACACACACACACACACACACACAACAAAAAGCTGCCATAACCCTGGAGGAACACTTTGTGTTGTGTTGAAACAATGTCACTCAATACTGGGAATATTCACTCCAAAACTATCACAAAATGTCGCAATTCAATAAGCATTTCTCATCCTATCATTAGGGCAACTTTAACATGCGTATGTTTGTATTATACTGTTGATCAATGCTCTATTTTTGATCCTGTTTCATATATAAGGTGCATTCAAGGAGTCATATTATTATTATTATTATGATTTGTAGTAAATGTAAAATACTTCCTAGTGGACTACATGACATGTCATGCTGCTTCTTTGCTCAAAATGTATTTCATCCATCCATTTATTTTATCAATCATCTTAATAATCTCAGTTGTCAAGGACTATCTTAACGATTAGTCAACTGTGAACATTTTAATCGCCAACTATCCATCCATCCATCCATTTTCTACCGCTTATTCCCTTTCGGGGTCGCGGGGGGCGCTGGCGCCTATCTCAGCTACAATCGGGCGGAAGGCGGGGTACACCCTGGACAAGTCGCCACCTCATCGCAGGGCCAACACAGATAGACAGACAACATTCACACTCACATTCACACACTAGGGCCAATTTTAGTGTTGCCAATCAACCTATCCCCAGGTGCATGTCTTTGGAAGTGGGAGGAAGCCGGAGTACCCGGAGGGAACCCACACATTCACGGGGAGAACATGCAAACTCCACACAGAAAGATCCTGAGCCTGGATTTGAACCAACTAATCGTCCACTATCTTAATGATTAGTCGACGACAAACATTTTGATCATCAACTATCTTAACGAACATTTTGATCGTCAACTAGTCATCGACTGCCTTAGTGATTAGTGGACTACGAACATTTTGATCGCCAACTAGTCATCGACTATCTTCAAGATTAGTCGACGACAAACATTTTGATCGTCGATTATCTTAACAATTAGTCAACTACGAACATTTGGATCGTCAACTAAAAATCGACTACCTTAACGATTAGTTGACGACAAACATTTTGATCGACGACTATCTTAACGATTAGTCGACTACGAACATTTTGATCGTCAACTAGTAATCGACTACCTTAAGAATTAGTTGACGACAAACATTTTAATTTACGACTATCTTAACGATTAGTCAACTACGAACATTTACATTGTCAACTAGTCATCGATTGCCTGAATGATTAGTCGACTACGAACATTTTGATCGCCAACTAGCCATCGACTATCTTCAAGATTAGTCGACGACAAACATTTTGATCGTCGATTATCTTAACAATTAGTCAACTACGAACATTTGGATCGTCAACTAAAAATCGACTACCTTAACGATTAGTTGACGACAAACATTTTGATCGACGACTATCTTAACGATTAGTCGACTACGAACATTTTGATCGTCAACTACTAATCGACTACCTTAACAATTAGTTGACGACAAACATTTTAATTGACGACTATCTTAACGATTAGTCAACTACGAACATTTACATTGTCAACTAGTCATCGATTCCCTGAATGATTAGTCGACTAAGAACATTTTGATCGCCAACTAGACATCGACTATCTTAAAGATTAGTCGACGACAAACATTTTGATCGCCAACTATACATCGACTATCTTAAAGATTAGTCGACGACAAACATTTTGATCGTCGACTATCTTAACAATTAGTCAACTACGAACATTTTGATCATTAACTAGTAATTGACTACCTTAACGATTAGTTGACGACAAACATTTTGATCATCGACTATCTTAACGATTAGTCAACTACGAACATTTACATTGTCAACTAGTCATTGATTGCCTGAATGATTAGTCGACTACGAACAATTTGATCGCCAACTATTTTAACAATTAGTCAACTACGAACATTTTCATTGTCAACTAGTCATTGATTGCCTTAACGATGAGTCGACTGTGAACATTTTAATCGTCAACAAGTCATTGATGACCTTAGCGATTAGTTGACGACAAACATTTTGATCATCAACTATCATAACGATTAGTCGACTGCAAACATTTTGATCGTCAACTATCTTAACGATTAGTAAACAACGAACATTTTCATTGTCAGCTAGTCATTGATTGCCTTAATGATTAGTCGACTACAAACATTTTGATCGCCAACTAGTCATCAATTCCCTTTATGATTAGTCGACTACGAGTATTTTGATCGCCAACTAGTCATCAATTGCCTTAATGATTAGTCGACTACGAATATTTTGATCGCCAACTAGTCGTCCACTATCTTAACGATTAGTCGACGACAAACATTTTGATCGACGACTATCTTAACGATTAGTCGACTGCGAACATTTTGATCGTCAACTAGTAATCGACTACCTTAACGATTAGTTGACGACAAACGTTTTAATTGACGACTATCTTAATTATCAGTGGACTGCGAACATTTTGATTGTCAAGTAGTCATCCACTATCTTACAAATTAGTCGACGACAAATATATTGATCGTCGACTATCTTAACGATTAGTCGACTGCGAACATTTTGATCGTCAACTAGTCATCGACTACCTTAATGATTAGTCGACTACGAACATTTTGATCGGCAAGTAGTCATTGACTATCTTAAAGATTAGTCGACGACAAACATTTTGATCCTCGACTATCTTAACAATTAGTCAACTACGAACATTTTGATCGTCAACTAGTAATCGACTATCTTAACGATTAGTTGACGAAAAACATTTTGATCATCGACTATCTTAACGATTAGTCAATTATGAACATTTTCATTTTCAACTAGTCATCGATTGCCTGAATGATTAGTCGACTACAAATATTTTGATCGCCAACTATCTTAACGATTAGTCAACTACGAACATTTTCATTGTCAACTAGTCATTGATTGCCTTAGCGATGAGTCGACTGTGAACATTTTAATCGTCAACTAGTCATCGATGACCCTTAACGATTAGTTGACGACAAACATTTTGATCATCGACTATCTTAACGATTAGTCGACTGCAAACATTTTGATCGTCAACTATCTTAACGATTAGTCAGCAACAAACATTTTCATTGTCAACTAGTCATCAATTGCCTTAATGATTAGTCGACTACAAACATTTTGATCGCCAACTAGTCATCAATTCCCTTACTGATTTGTCGACTACGAGTATTTTGATCGGCAACTTGTCATCAATTGCCTTAATGATTAATCGACTACGAAAATTTTGATCGCCAACTAGTCGTCCACTATCTTAACGATTAGTCGACGACAAACATTTTGATCGACGACTATCTTAACAATTAGTCAACTACGAACATTTTGATCATTAACTAGTAATTGACTACCTTAACGATTAGTTGACGAACAACATTTTGATCATCGACTATCTTAACAATTAGTCAACTATGAACATTTTCATTGTCAACTAGTCATCGATTGCCTTAATGATTAGTCGACTACAAACATTTTGATCGCCAACTATCTTAACGATTAGTCAACTACAAACATTTTCATTGTTTATTAGTCATCGATTGCCTTAACGATGAGTCGACTGTGAACATTTTAATCGTCAACTAGTCATCGATGACCTTAACGATTAGTTGACGACAAACATTTTGATCATCGACTATCTTAAGGATTAGTCGACTGCGAACATTTTGATCGTCAACTATCTTAACGATTAGTCAACAACGAACATTTTCATTGTCAACTAGTCAGCGATTCCCTTAATGATTAGTCGACTACGAACATTTTTATCGCCAACTAGCCATCAATTCCCTTAATGATTAGTCGACTACGAGTATTTTGATTGCCAACTAGTCATCAATTCCCTTAATGATTACTCGAATATGAACATTTTTAACACCAACTAGTCGTCCACTACCCTAACGATTAGTCAACAACAAACATTTTGATCGACAACTATCTTAACTATTAGTCGACTGCGAACATTTTGATCGTTAACTAGTAATCAACTACCTTAACGATTAGTTGACGACAAACATTTTAGTTGACGACTATCTTAACGATTAGTAGACTGCGAACATTTTGATCGTCAAATAGTCATCCACTATCTTAACAATTAGTCGACGACAAATATTTTGATCGTCAACTATCTTAACGATTAGTCAACTGCGAACATTTTGATCGTCAACTAGTCATCGACTACCTTAATGATTAGTCGACTACGAACATTTTGATCGCCAACTAGTCATCGACTATCTTAAAGATTAGTTGACGACAAACATTTTGATCGTCGACTATCTTAACAATTAGTCAACTACGAACATTTTGATCGTCAACTAGTAATCGACTACCTTAACGATTAGTTGACGAAAAATATTTTGATCATCGACTATCTTAACGACTAGTCAATTATGAACATTTTCATTTTCAACTAGTCATCGATTGCCTTAATGATTAGTCGACAACAAATATTTTGATCGCCAACTATCTTAACGATTAGTCAACTACGAACATTTTCATTGTCAACTAGTCATTGATTGCCTTAACGATGAGTCGACTGTGAACATTTTAATCGTCAACTAGTCATCGATGACCCTTAACGATTAGTTGACGACAAACATTTTGATCATCGACTATCTTAACAATTAGTCGACTGCAAACATTTTGATCGTCAACTATCTTAACGATTAGTCAACAACAAACATTTTCATTGTCAACTAGTCATCAATTTCCTTAATGATTAGTCGACTACAAACATTTTGATCGCCAACTAGTCATCAATTCCCTTACTGATTTGTCTACTACGAGTATTTTGATCGCCAACTAGTCATCAATTGCCTTAATGATTAGTCGACTACGAATATTTTGATGGCCAACTAGTCGTCCACTATCTTAACGATTAGTCCACGACAAACATTTTGATCGACGACTATCTTAACGATTAGTCGACTGCGAACATTTTGATCGTCAACTAGTCATCGACTACCTTAACGGTTACTCAACGACAAACATTTTGATCGTCGACTATCTTAACGATTAGTCGACTACGAACATTTTGATTGTCAACTAGTAATCGACTACCTTAACGATAAGTTGACGCCAAACGTTTTAATTGACGACTATCTTAACGATTAGTCGACTGCGAACATTTTGATCGTCAACTAGTCAACCACTATCTTAACGATTAGTCGACGACAAGTATTTTGTTCATCGACTATCTTAACGAATAGTCAACTGCAAACATTTTGATCGTCAGCTATCTTAACGATTAATCAACAACGAACATTTTCATTGTCAACTAGTCATCGATTGCCTTAATGATAAGTCGACTACGAACATTTTGATCGCCAACTAGTCATCAATTCCCTTAATGATTAGTCGACTACGAGTATTTTGATCGGCAACTAGTCATCAATTGCCTTAATGATTAGTCGACTGCGAACATTTTGATCGTCAACTAGTCGTCCACTATCTTAACGATTAGTCGACGACAAACATTTTGATCAACGACTATCTTAACTATGAGTTGACTGCGAACATTTTGATCCTCAACTATCCATCCATCCATCCATTTTCTACCGCTTATTCCCTTTCGGGGTCGCGGGGGCGCTGGCGCCTATCTCAGCTACAATCGGGCGGAAGGCAGGGTACACCCTGGACAAGTCGCCACCTCATCACGGCCAACACAGATAGATAGACCTCAACTAGTCCTCAACAATTAGTTGACGACAAACATTTTATTTGACGACTATCTAAACGATTAGTCGACTGCAAAACATTTTGATCGCCAACCAGTCATCCACAATCTTCACGATTAGTCGACGACAAATATTTTGATCGTCGACTATCTCAACGATTAGTCGACTGCAAACATTTTGATCGTCAACTAGTCATCAACTGCCTTAATGATTAGTCGACAACGAACATTTTGATCGCCAACTAGTCATTGAATATCTTAATTAGTCAACTACAAACATTTTGATCGTTAACTAGTTATTGACTAACTTAAATATTAGTCGACTACAAACATTTTGATCGGCAACTAGTCATCAACTACTTTAACGATTAGTCGACTACAAACATTTTGATTATCAACTAGTCATGGACTATGTTAATGATTAGTCAACTACGAACATTTTGATCGTCAACTAGTCATCGACTAACTTAAGGATTAGTCAACTACGCCTTAATGCATGTATGTGTGTGTATATATATATATATATATATATATATATATATATATATATATATATATATATATATATATATATATATATATATATATATATATATATATATATATATATATATATATATGTGTGTGTGTGTATATACATATACATATATATGTATATATATACATGTGTAATATGTATGTGTATATACACGTGCATATGTGTATGTATATACATATATATATATATATATATATATATGTATATACATACACATATGCACGTGTATATACACATACATATTATTACACATGTATATGTATACATATATATGTATATATATGTATATATATATATATATATATATATATATATATATATATATACATATGTATATATATGTATATATATATGTATTTATATATATATTTATATATATATATATATATATATATATATATATATATGTGCGTATGTATATGTATGTATGTGTATATATGCATATATGTGCATATATATATATACAGTATATGTATATAAAGTATATTCTCATCTTTTTTACTATTTATATTACTAAATTATTGCGTATGCACTTTAGGGGATCTGCTCCAATTCCGTTGTTCTTTGAACCTGTGCACTGTATTAATGACAATAAATCTCTATTTTGCCTGAGGCTGAACCAATCAGTGGCCACGATATTAAACAGTGTGCTCTTGTCAGTTTGGTCTCATTTATACTACTTAAGTATGATATTGTTCATGCATTTTGCCATTTTATACTTCAAAGGCTTCATTCAGACCCCAAAAAATGTTGTGGAGTGTGCTTTAAGAGAAAAAAAAAGTAGTGTGGTGAGGAAGCCTGCCCGGTGCATCCCAGGCAGGCTGACTATGGAGGAAAGTCTCGGCTAAAATGATGGGCTTATTATAGAATTATAGCTCCATCACTCTTACACTCCCAACAACAACACCGGCCCCGGCTATTAAAAGCTCGAGGCGGAGTGACGGGGCAGCTGACAAGCCCGTAAAGCGTCCTCGGCGCTGGGAGGTCGTCGCCTCGCACGGCGGCCAAACAGGAAGTCAGACGAGTGACTCAGCTACTGAGTTTTGAAAAGAGAGAGAGAGAGAGAGAGCGCACCTGGGCGAGACTCACAGGGTGGCCGGGCGGTCTCCAGTGGGTCTGGGTGGCCTTGTCGTGACGCTGGTGGGCGGGCGGGCGCAGCAGCGAAGGCGCCCTCTGCTGGCGGCACTGGCACTGCACCGCGGCCGGCTGAGGAATGGGAATCAAACGGGAACATGAACGGTGGAATATTGGACTTCAACCTAAGTCATAATTAGCTGAGAGGCAAAGAATAATCTTTCAATCCAGTCGAAGCGAAGCAGTCTTTGGTGTTTTTGAAGCGCCTGTGCTAAATTATGCAGAGCCTGAAATCTCTTCATTGGATATGCTGCTACTTTTAACTGCGCACTCCTGTGCCAAGCTGGGGTCAAGTGGGAGTATTATGATGTTCAAACACAGCAGGGAACCGCCCACACACCACAGCCGTTGTACAGCCATCACTGGACTTTGTATCGCTCTAAAAAATGCATTTAAAAGTCCCATAGAGGGTTTACCGGTGCTAGTATAGTATGGCGGTACTAATAAATCAAAAACGGTACTACACTGCATTTGAAAAGTACCGCTTCACCATATTTTTGACTCAGTGGCCTAGTGGTTAGAGCAGGGGTCACCAACACGGTGCCCGCGGGCACCAGGTCGCCCGAAAAGACCAGATGAGTCGCCCGCTGGCCTATTCTAAAAAAAAAAAAGCTCAAATAGCAGCACTTACCAGTGAGCTGCTTCCATTTTTTTTAATTGTATTTATTTACTAGCAAGCTGGTCTCGCTTTGCTCGACATTTTTATTTCTAAGAGACAAAAGTCCAAGAAAATCCAAGAAAATATTTTGAATCGCATAATTAACACAGTATTCTGGACATCTGTGTTGCTGAATCTTTTGCAATTTGTTCAATTAATAATGGAGACGTCAAAGAAGAAAGATGTAGGTGGGAAGCGGTGTATTGCAGCCGCCTTTAGCAAAAAGAACACAGCCGGTGATTCATTGTTTACATTCCCAAAGGTGAAGCTTTACTATGGAACAGAGCGGTCAAGCGAACACCGGCAGGTTTCGGTGAGAAAATTGTGGTAATAAGTCGGCTCTTGCCGTAGACATGAGCTTAGCTTGCGTCGTTCATCGTGCACCTGACTGTCTTGCCTCCTCCGACCGGCCGCCCCCGAACGTGTAATCCTTCTACCGAGGAAGAGGGGGAAAAAAAGCTCAGCCCGGACCGACCGGCTGCCTTCGCTTCGCCCCGTCGAGAAACGTGGCTGCCCTCAGAGACACTGGTGGTCACCACACCCGTGGCCAAACCCCTCCAACTTTCAGGTACGACAGTATAATCTCACTACAACACTAGTAACACAATAAGCAGATAAGGGATTTTCCAGAATTACCCTAGTAAATGTGTCTAATAACATCTGAATCGCTCCCACTGCCCTGTCTTTTTTATTTTATTTTTTTTATTTTTTATCTAGTCTTTCACTCTGACTATCCTCATCCACAAATCCTCGCTCAAATTAATGGGCGAAAGCTGACGGTAAAGCTTTACTATGGAACAGAGAGGTCAAGCGAACATGGTTCCCTACCACATGTCAACCGGCAGGTTTCAGTGAGAAAATGGTGGTATTAAGTCGGCTCTTACCGTAGCTATGAGCGGAGAGCTTGCGTCGTGCCTCTTGCAGCTGCAGACTGTCTTGCCTCCTCCCACCGGCCGCCCCCGACCGTCGGATGCTTACACCGTGGAGGAGGGGGGGAAAAAAAATCTCAGCCCGGGTGCCTTGCCTCGTCGAGAAACGTGGCTTCCCTCGGAGACATTGGCGGTCACCACACCCGTGGCCACACCCCTCCAACTTTCAGGTACGACAGTATAATCTCACTACAACACTAGTAACACAATAAGCAGATAAGGGATTTTCCAGAATTACCCTAGTAAATGTGTCTAATAACATCTGAATCGCTCCCACTGCCCTGTCTTTTTTATTTTATTTTTTTTATTTTTTATCTAGTCTTTCACTCTGACTATCCTCATCCATGAATCTTTCATCCTCGCTCAAATTAATGGGCGAAAGCTGACGGTGAAGCTTTACTATGGAACAGAGAGGTCAAGCGAATATGGTTCCCTACCACATGTCAACCGGCAGGTTTCAGTGAGAAAATTGTGGTATTAAGTCGGCTCTTACCGTAGTTATGAGCGGAGAGCTTGCGTCGTGCCTCCTGCAGCTGCAGACTGTCTTGCCTCCTCCCACCGGCCGCCCCCGACCGTCGGATGATTACACCGTGGAGGAGGGGGGAAAAAAAAATCTCAGCCCGGCTGCCTTGCCTCGGCGAGAAACGTGGCTTCCCTCGGAGACATTGGCGGTGGCCACACCCCTCCGACTTTCAGGTACGACAGTATAATGTCACTACAACACTAGTAACACAATAAGCAGATAAGGGATTTTCCAGAATTATCCTAGTATATGTGTCTAATAACATCTGAATCGCTCCCACTGCCCTGTCTTTTTTATTTTATTTTTTTTATTCTTTATCTAGTCTTTCACTCTGACTATCCTCATCCACAAATCTTTCATCCTCGCTCAAATTAATGGGCGAAAGCTGACGGTAAAGCTTTACTATGGAACAGAGAGGTCAAGCGAACATGGTTCCCTACCACATGTCAACCGGCAGGTTTCAGTGCGAAAATGGTGGTATTAAGTCGGCTCTTACCGTAGTTATGAGCGGAGAGCTTGCGTCGTGCCTCTTGCAGCTGCAGACTGTCTTGCCCCCTCCCACCGGCCGCCCCCGACCGCCGGATGCTTACACCGTGGAGGAGGGGGAACAAAAAAAATCTCAGCCCGGCTGCCTTGCCTCGTCGAGAAACGTGGCTTCCCTCTGAGACATTGGCGGTGGCCACACCCCTCCGACTTTCAGGTACGACAGTATAATCTCACTACAACACTAGTAACACAATAAGCAGATAAGGGATTTTCCAGAATTATCCTAGTAAATGTGTCTAATAACATCTGAATCGCTCCCACTGCCCTGTCTTTTTTATTTTTTATCTAGTCTTTCACTCTGACTATCCTCATCCACAAATCTTTCATCCTCGCTCAAATTAATGGGGAAATCGTCGCTTTCTCGGTCCGAATCGCTCTAGCTGCTGGTGGCCATGATTGTAAACAATGTTCAGATGTGAGGAGCTCCACAACCCGTGACGTCACACGCACATCGTCTGCTACTTCCGGTACAGGCAAGGCTTTTTTTATCAGCGAGCAAAAGTGGCGAACTTTATCATCGATGTTCTCTACTAAATCCTTTCAGCAAAAAAATGGCAATATGGCGAAATGATCAAGTATGACACATAGAATGGACCTGCTATCCCCGTTTAAATAAGAAAATCTCACTTCAGTAGGACTTTAAGGATTAGTCGACTATGAACTTACAGTGTTTCCCACAGGTCGGGCATCTATTTCAGGGTATCTGCAGGTTTCAGCAAGTCAAATTGAAGTCTTATTAAGACCTTTTTAATGCCACCTTGAATGAAATTTAAGACCGAAAAATAATAATAAAACATCTCTAAATATAAGCCATGGTTGGGGATCCCACTGTACTACAACCTCAATGGCAATCAGTCAAGTTTACTTTTTGTATGTTTATTAATAAACCAACTGATAAGCACAGCTTATCAAAAATCTTGAGAGATCCAAAAACTTTGACGTCCAAAACAAACAAACCGACACCAAAGCCGGTAAAAACAATAACCGAGGTGAGGGTGAAAATAAATGACAGTTGGCCAATAATAGTGCAATAATAGTGCAATAATAGTGCAAAACAGTATTATAACATTAACAACTTCACGGTGGCAGAGGGGTTAGTGCGTCTGCCTCACAATACGAAGGTCCTGCAGTCCTGGGTTCAAATCCAGGCTCGGGATCTTTCTGTGTGGAGTTTGCATGTTCTCCCCGTGAATGCGTGGGTTCCCTCCGGGTACTCCGGCTTCCTCCCACTTCCAAAGACATGCACCTGGGGATAGGTTGATTGGCAACACTAAATTGGCCCTAGTGTGTGAATGTGAGTGTGAATGTTGTCCGTCTATCTGTGTTGGCCCTGCGATGAGGTGGCGACTTGTCCAGGGTGTACCCCGCCTTCCGCCCGATTGTAGCTGAGATAGGCGCCAGCGCCCCCCGCGACCCCAAAAAAGGGAACAAGCGGTAGAAAATGGATGGATGGATGGAACATTAACAACAAAAACACTCAAATGAGCCTCAGTTGAGCTTCAGCTGGCTGTTCTCATTCACGAGTTCTGCCTCTATTTTTTTCAGCTCACTCACTTTTTTCTTTGTATCTCTTGAAGAGATACAAAGAAAAAAATGAGTGAGCTGAAATCACTCACTTTTACTCAAAGACGTGCCGTAACTTTTACTCAAAAAAAAAAAAAACTGTCCCGACAATTTAAAACCATTGAGTACTGAATGTAAGACCATCCATCCATCCATTTTCTACCACTTATTCCCTTTCGGGGTCACGGGGGGCGCTGGCGCCTATCTCAGCTACAATCGGGCGGAAGGCGGGGTACACCCTGGACAAGTCGCCACCTCATCGCAGGGCCAACACAGATAGACAGACAACATTCACACTCACATTCACACACTAGGGCCCATTTAGTGTTGCCAATCAACCTATCCCCAGGTGCATGTCTTTGGAAGTGGGAGGAAGCCGGAGTACCCGGAGGGAACCCACGCATTCACGGGGAGAACATGCAAACTCCACACAGAAAGAACCCGAGCCTGGATTTGAACCCAGGACTGCAGGACCTTCGTATTGTGAGGCAGACGCACTAACCCCTCTGCCACCGTGAAGCCCATTGTAGGAATTTCTAATAAATGTAATACTTTTTAAGGCCTTAATTTTAGATACATGAATTTAAGACTTTTTAAGGATGGGGGGGGGGGGGGGGGGGTGTGAGGGGGGGGGGGGGGGGGTGAGGCAGCGGCGGCGATGACCAAGAAGAACGCGGAGTTGGAATATAATTACAACACTTTATGTACATATGTATATACATATTTATCAATCAATCAATCAATCAATGTTTACTTATATAGCCCTAAATCACTAGTGTCTCAAAGGGCTGCACAAACCACTACGACATCCTCGGTAGGGCCACATAAGGGCAAGGAAAACTCACACCCAGTGGGACATCGGTGACAATGATGACTATGAGAAACCTTGGAGAGGAGGAAAGCAATGGATGTCGAGCGGGTCTAACATGATACTGTGAAAGTTCAATCTATAATGGATCCGACACAGTCGCGAGAGTCCAGTCCAAAGCGGATCCGACACAGCAGCGAGAGTCCCGTTCACAGCGGAGCCAGCAGGAAACCATCCCAAGCGGAGGCAGATCAGCAGCGCAGAGATGTCCCCAGCCGATACACAGGCAAGCAGTACATGGCCACCGGATCGGACCGGACCCCCTTCCACAAGGGAGAGTGGGACAAAGAAGAAAAAGAAAAGAAACGGCAGATCAACTGGTCTAAAAAGGGAGTCTATTTAAAGGCTAGAGTATACAAATGAGTTTTAAGGTGCTTCTACTATAAATATTTATATAATATTTACATATTCATATAGTATGTAACCACAAGCTTCATTCACAGACAGAGTCCCATTGCCGAATCAAAAGCCGGAAAAAAATAAATAAAATATATTTCTTTTTATTTTTTATTTTTGGGGCGGCCGTAATTCTTGAATGTGCGGGGAAACCCTGGAACATTATTTTGGTGGTGGGCTTATTGTATAAAAATGTAACTTCCACACCAGTAACTTATGAATGGACTAATGAGTCCTCTGGTTGGCAACTCAGTGGCAGTAAATCTCAAAGCTGCAGACCGGACAAGTTGGCTCTGCGGCCGACAGGAAGTCCCAGTTTGATGGCAGCTTTAGTGAAAACTCCATGCAGCCAATTTCAAGGCCAAATAAACAAGCTTTTTTTTTTTTTTCTCGGGGGGATGACAGGCAATTTGAAACAGCCCTTCCCCCCCCCCAAAAAAACTTGTTTTCGCCTCCAAAGGTAGGTGGTGGATTCTCACCTAGGGATGAAGAAGCCAGAATAATCATATATATTTTCTTTTACGCCGCGCCCGCCTCCATATGCAATAAATAGCGCGGTGGAGCGAGGGCGAGGGCGAGGGTGCAGCAATATTGCGCCCAGCTGGGTGGGTGCCAACTGTAATTGGGAGGCTCGCATGTGTTTGACATTTTGGGTATTTGCGGACGCGACGGTGGATTTGAATAATGTCAGGGGGGGCACACGGTTGTTTGGATAACAAGGAGAGTGTCTTCAGGACGCTAACGAGTGTTAGGCTGCAGACGGAGGCGGCTAAAAGCAAACAGAACAGAGGTTGCTGCTCTTCTTCTTCAGCATGCAAACTGTCGACATTTCCATCAGTTTTCATGACGGCTGTCAAATTAAATACCAAAAAACAAATGATCGCGTTAATCATGTACAAGAACGGATCGATCACGCTATTTATTTGGACCGCGCATGCTCTTTTACCTTACAGCAGGGGTGCCCAAACTTTTTCCCCCGAAGGCCCCTGGCAAATTAAAAGGTGAGGGGGCCATTTTGCTAGTGTTCACCTTCAAAACCAGTGTCGATTTTGTGGCTTTGTTCTCATAAACAATTTATAGTTAATAAAACACAGCACTGAAAATGGGTACTGTGGAAGGCTCTCCCTGGCCACCTGAGGGCACCACAGACTGTGGATGCTTTTTAAAAAAGGCTCAAAAACGTATGTTGTCTTTGTAGCATTTTCAACTGAATATAAGTTGAAATGGGTAAAGCGAGAACAAATATAAAATACAAATGTCTTACAGTTTTAGGAGTTAAATGGTGGAACAAGCTCAGTGATGAGCTGAAGACATGCAATTCTTTTGTAAGGTTTAAGAAAACATTGAAAGGTGAAATAATTGAAAATTATAAAATATAGTCACAATTACTTTCATCCCATTGATTTTTGATTTATTTATTTTTTTATGTTGATGTTCCAGGCAATCTAATTTTCTGTGAAGGTATAGGATAGGCAAATATAAGCTTTGGCTTCAGCCTATTCCTTTTTTGGTCATTCTTTTTCTTTTCTTTTATGTGTAAATGTGCATTATTGTATACATATAACATGTACTGTAAAACTGATCACACACAATGGTTGATTGATTTGATTGATTATATGACCGAAATAAAATTATTTCATTCATTCATTCAAAATGATTTACAAATCATTGTATTCTGTTAATATTTACATCTAACACAGCACTGAAGATGGGTACTAGAAGGAATAGGGCTTTCTGCTCCGCCGCTCCCAGTCTGTGGAAGGCTCTCCCTGGCCACCTGAGGGCGCCACAGACTGTGGATGCTTTTAAAAAAAGGCTTTAAAACGTATGTTGTCTTTGTAGCATTTTCAACTGAATATAAGTTGAAAATGATTTACAAATCATTGTATTCTGTTAATATTTACATCTAACACAGCACTGAAAATGGGTACTAGAAGGAATAAGGCTTTCTGCTCCGCCGCTCCCAGTCTGTGGAAGGCTCTCCCTGGCCACCTGAGGGCGCCACAGACTGTGGATGCTTTTAAAAAAAGGCTTTAAAACGTATGTTGTCTTTGTAGCATTTTCAACGGAATATCAGTTGAAAATGATTTACAAATCATTGTATTCTGTTAATATTTACATCTAACACAGCACTGAAAATGGGTACTAGTAGGAATTGGGCGTTCTACTCCGCCGCTCCCAGTCTGTGGAAGGCTCTCCCTGGCCACCTGAGGGCACCACAGACTGTGGATGCTTTTAAAAAAAGGCTTAAAAACGTATGTTGTCTTTGTAGCATATTCAACTGAATATAAGTTGAAAATGATTTACAAATCATTGTATTCTGTTAATATTTACATCTAACACAGCACTGAAAATGGGTACTAGTAGGAATTGGGCGTTCTGCCCCGCCGCTCCCAGTCTGTGGAAGGCTCTCCCTGGCCACCTGAGGGTGCCACAGACTGTGGATGCTTTTAAAAAAAGGCTTTAAAACGTATGTTGTCTTTGTAGCATTTTCAACTGAGTATAAGTTGAAAATGATTTACAAATCATTGTATTCTGTTAATATTTACATCTAACACGGCACTGAAAATGGGTACTAGTAGGATTTGGGCGTTCTGCTCCGCCGCTCCCGGTCTGCGGAAGGCTCTCCCTGGCCACCTGAGGGCACCACAGACTGTGGATGCTTTTTAAAAAAGGCTTAAAAACGTATGTTGTCTTTGTAGCATATTCAACTGAATATAGGTTGAAAATGATTTACAAATCATTGTATTCTGTTTATATTTACATCTAACACAGCACTGAAAATGGGTACTAGTAGGAATTGGGCTTTCTGCTCCGCCGCTCCCAGTCTGTGGAAGGCTCTCCCTGGCCACCTGAGGGCACCACAGACTGTGGATGCTTTTTAAAAAAGGCTTAAAAACGTATGTTGTCTTTGTAAAATTTTCAACTGAATATAAGTTGAAAATGATTTACAAATCATTGTATTCTGTTAATATTTACATCTAACACAGCACTGAAAATGGGTACTAGTAGGAATTGGGCTTTCTGCTCCGCCGCTCCCAGTCTGTGGAAGGCTCTCCCTGGCCACCTGAGGGCACCACAGACTGTGGATGCTTTTAAAAAAAGGCTTAAAAACGTATGTGGTCTTTGTAGCATTTTCAACTGAATATAAGTTGAAAATGATTTACAAATCTTTGTATTCTGTTTATATTTACATCTAACACAATTTCTCAACTCATATGGAAACGGGGTTTGTAGTATAGTATGCTGGTATTAATGAATCAAAAACGGTACGATGCTCTGTTTGAAGAGTACCGATTCCCGGCATGTCGCTAATAAAAAAGCCTTGCTTTTACCAGAAGTAGCAGACGATGTGCGCGGGACGTCACGGGTTGTAGGGCTCCTCACATTGTTTATAATCATAGCCATCATAGAGCTATTCGGACTGAGAAAGCGACAATTTCCCCATTAATTTGAGCGAGGATGAAAGATTCATGGATGAGGAAAGTTGAAGTGAGGCACTAAAAAAAAAAAAAGAAAAAGCGACGTCTCGGGGGGGCGGCAGTGGTAGCGTTTCAAATGTAATTAGACACATTTAATAGGATAATTCTGGAAAATCGTTTATCTGCTTATTGTTTTAATAGTGTTTTAGTGAGATTGTATAGTCATACCTGAAAGTCGAATGGCTGCGGTGAACGCCAGTGTCTCTGAGAGACGCTGAGGAGCCTTTTTGAGCTGCAGGATGAGGTGGCGTAATCCACTGAAGTCTCCGGTAAGAGCCGAGTTAATATCCCAATTTTCCCATTCAAAAACTTGCTGGTTGACGTAGAGAAACATGTTCGCTTGACCGCTCTGTGTTAAAGCTTCACAGCAAAGAAACACCGGCTGTGTTTTGGTTGCTAAAGGCAGCTGCAATCCACCGCTTTCCACCAACAGCATTGTTCTTTATGGTCTCCATTATCAAATGAACTAAACAAAACACAGATGTCCAAATGACTGTGTAATTATGAGATGAAAAGAGACGACTTTTAGCCGTGTGTGGTGCTGGCCTAATATGTCCGCTACAACCCGAGACGTCACAAACACGCGTCATCATTCCGCGACGTTTTCAACAAGAAACTCCGCGGGAAATTTAAAATAGTAATTTAGTCAACCGAAATGGCCAGCATTGGCATGTGTTGCAATGTTAATATTTCATCATTGATATATAAACTATCAGACCGCGTGGTCGGTAGTAGTGGCTTTCAGTAGGCCATAGGCCAAATTTGGCCCGCCGTGTAATTTTATTTGGCCCTTGAGGCAATATCAAATTATCATTGGACCTGGCCCGCCGGTGCTATACAGCGGTGCCGCTGTAACGCTGCATTCGCCGATTTTCCAGGAGACTCTCGAATTTCAGTGCCCCTCCCGAAAATCTCCCGGTGCAACCATTCTCCCGAATTCCACCCGGACAACAATATTAAGAGTGTGCCTTAAAAGCACTGCCTTTAGCGTCCCCTACAACCTGTCGTCAAGTCTGTTTTTCCTCCTCACGTGCCGGCCCAGTCACGTAAATATATGTGGCTTCTACACACATGTAAGTAAATGCAAGGCATACTTGATCAACAGCATACAGGTCACACTGAGGGTGGCCATGTAAACAACTTTAACACTGTTACAAATATGCGCCACACTGTGGACCCACACCAAACAAGAATGACCAACACATTTCGCACCGTAACACAACATAAACACAACAAAAGCACAACAGAACAAATACCCGAAACCCCTTGCAGCACTAACTCTTCCGGACCACTACAATATACACTACCAACAAACCCCCCTAACCCCGCCCACCTGAGCCCCGACATTAACCGAGCAGTAAAAAGGCCTGAATGGTTGATTTATCCATTGTTATTTTATTTTCAAATGTATTAGCCTGTGGAAAAAGTTAATTTTGATATTTACCTCAGAGATGGCTGCAAATACAAAAGAGGAATTAAATTTTTATTTAAATTTGATTTGATATGCCATTGATATTTTTTAATTATTATTGTTATTATTATTTGAAACTCCATTTTGCATGTCACTATAACGTTATATAAGCCTTGCTTGTTCAATATTCAATGAAAAACTTGTTTGGGTCCCTATTAAAAGGTAATTTAAGTCATTTTAACATTTAAGTCTCACCTTAAAACTCATCTGTATACTCTAGCCTTTAAATCATGGGTGTCAAACTCTGGCCTGCGGGCCAAATTTGGCCCTTGAGGCAATATCAAATTAACATTAGAGCTGGCCCGCCGCTTTAACACTGCATTCACCACTAATACTCATACTCGTCAAACCTCCCGATTTTCCCGGCAGACTCCCGAAGTTCAGTGCCCCTCCCAAATTTCTCCTGATTTCCACCCGGACAATAATATTAGGGGCGGGCCGTGAAAGCACTGCCTTTGGCGTTCTCTACACGTCGCCACGTCCGCTTTTCCTCCATTCAAACAGCGTGCCGGCCCACTTCCATAATAATGGGGCTCATACACACACACACAAGTGTATGCAAGGCATACTTGGTCAACAGCCATACAGGTCACACTGAGGGTGGCCGTATAAACAACTTTAACACTGTTCCAAATATACGCCACACTGTGAACCCACAGCAAACAAGAATGACAAACACATTTCGGGAGAACATCCGCACCGTAACACAACATAAACACAACCGAACAAATACCCAGAACCCTTTGCATCACTAACTCTTCTGGGATGCTACAATATACACCCCCGCTACCACCAAACCCCACCCCAACTCAAACCCGCCGCAGAAAAGAGGCATTCAATTTGTATTTTTATTTTATTTGATATGCCATTGATATTTTTTAATTATTATTATTTAAAACTCGATTTTGCATGTGACTATAAAGTTATATAAGCCTTGCTCGGTCAATATTCAATACAAAACTTGTTTGGGTCCCTATTAAAGGAATAATTTGTTCAACATCGGCCCGTGGCTTCGTTCAGTTTTAAATTTTGGCCCACTCTGTAATTGAGTTTGACACCCCTGCTTTAAATAGACCTCCTTTTTAGACCAGTTGATCTGCCGCTTCTTGTCTTTTTTCTCCTATGTCGGGGTCCGGTCCGATGACCATGGATGAAGTACTGGCTGTACAGAGTCGAGACCCAGGATGGACCGCTCGTCGGGACCCAGGATGGACCGCTCGCCTGTGTATCGGTTGGGGACATCTCTACGCTGCTGATCCGCCTCCGCTTGAGATGGTTTCCTGTGGACGGGACTCTCGCAGCAGTCTTCGATCCGCTTTGAACTGAACTCTCGCGGCTGTGTTGGAGCCACTATGGATTGAACTTTCACAGTATCATGTTAGACCCGCTCGACATCCATTGCTTTCGGTCCCCTAGAGGGGGGGGGGGGGTTGCCCACATTTGAGGGCCTCTCCAAGGTTTCTCATAGTCAGCATTGTCACTGGCGTCCCACTGGATGTGAATTCTCCCTGCCCACTGGGTGTGAGTTTTCCTTGCCCTTTTGTGGGTTCTTCCGAGGATGTCGTAGTCGTAATGGTTTGTGCAGTCCTTTGAGACATTTGTGATTTGGGGCTATATAAATAAACATTGATTGATTGATAAAAGTTTAAATCAATCAAAAAAACAACAACACACGACTAGCAACGACTGGGCTACGATAGACTGACCACACCTCCTCTTTTCACCGGACATGTCCTCTTTTGCGGGGCTGTCCGGGTGGAGTTTCTTAAATGCCTCAAATGTCCGGCATTTTAAGTTAGGAGTTGCGTGTATTTTCAATGTACGTTCAAGGTTAAGAAGGGGTTCAAAACAAGACAATTTCTGCACACAGCAGCATTCGTGAGGGAGGGACAGAGACAGACAGAGCGAGAGAGTTATGATAAACATGCACGCGTCGCCAGGCTCTGATTTAATTTTTTAATATCCATAGGAGGGGTGTCAAAAGTGTGCCCCGGAGGCCATTTGCGGCACACACCTAATGTTTGAAAGGCCCATGGCCCATTCCAAAAATACTATTAAAATAAATGCACTTAAGATGTGACTTTAAGGTTTTACTACTTACGTACAAAATACTACACGGTCTAGCTCCATCCTTATCTTGCCGATTGTATTGTACCATATGTCCCGGCAAGAAATCTGCGTTCAAAGGACTCCGGCTTATTAGTGATTCCCAAAGCCCAAAAAAAGGTCTGCGGGCTATAGAGCGATTTCAATTCGGGCTCCAGTACTCTGGAATGCCCTCCCGGTAAAAGTTCGAGATGCCACCTCAGTAGAAGCATTTAAGTCTCACCTTAAAACTCATTTGTATACTCTAGC
This sequence comes from Nerophis ophidion, assembly GCF_033978795.1. NCBI lineage: Eukaryota > Metazoa > Chordata > Actinopteri > Syngnathiformes > Syngnathidae > Nerophis > Nerophis ophidion. The sequence goes on along the minus strand of NC_084619.1, from coordinate 66,612,188 downwards.
CTTTAAATAGACTCCCTTTTTAGACCAGTTGATCTGCCGTTTATTTTCTTTTTTCTCCTATGTCCCACTCTCCCTTGTGGAGGGGGTCCGGTCCGATCCGGTGGCCATGTACTGCTTGCCTGTGTATCGGCTGGGTACATGTCTGTGCTGCTGATCCGCCTCCGCTTGGGATGGTTTCCTGTAGACGGGACTCTCGCTGCTGTGTCGGATCCGCTTTGGACTGGACTCTTGCGACTGTGTTGGATCCATTATGGATTGAACTTTCACAGTATCATGTTAGACCCGATCGACATCCATTGCTTTCCTCCTCTCCAAGGTTCTCATAGTCATCATTGTCACCGAAGTCCCACTGGGTGTGAGTTTTCCTTGCCCTCATGTGGGCTCTACCGAGGATTTCGTAGTGGTTTGTGTTGTGGTTTGTGCAGCCCTTTGAGACACTAGTGATTTAGGGCTATAGAAGTAAACATTGATTGATTGATTGATAAACAAAAGTGAAAGAAAAAAGCTTAAAGGCTAAATGTAATTTAGAAAAAGTTGCAACGTTGTCTAATTAAACAAAGCAGTTTTTTTTTCTTTCAAACTGTCATTGCTCAAAACATAATATTGAATCAAAATCAATGTAATTTTGAATTATTGACCTATCCAAGTTTCCGATTACTTCACATCAAAAGATTTTTGGTGGAAGATTTAGCAAATTTGTTATATAAATAATCCAAAAATGTATATTTTGTTTTTTTTCTTACTGTAAAGAAAATGAACCGAACCGTGACCTCTGAACCGAGGTACGTACCGAACTGAAAATTGGCACTTTTGAGTATGGGTTGATGTGAACAGTAGCCGTTTTGACCTCTGTGTAGAACAGGGGCGTCACTAGACCTAATACTGTACTGGGGCACACCTGGGGCACAAATAATCCATGTGAGCGTGCAAAGCGCACGAGCAAAAACATTTTTAGCACTTATCTATCCTAAAAAATACATAAATAGTGCTTCAAACTATGAAATCATATCAGATTATGTTGTATGGATCTTTGATGAACCACCTGAAATTAACTAATGCATTTGACCTACTTGTGCACTTTTTTACTCCAGACTTCTAAACTACTACTAGTAAAAGCAAAAAGGAAGAGCAATGAATCTTTTTGAAATATATATTGCAGTAATCATCTGCAAATTTAACATCTACAAAAGTAAAACAAAAAATAAAGCACCCCTACATCTCTGGGTTCTTTTATATTATTTAATTTCCATTTACGGCAATGTGGCGAATCCTATTTCAGATACACAAAACTATAAAGTATACACAAAACAATAAAGCCACAGTAGTAGAATAAATGAACAACTGTTGTGTGTCTGTTCAGGGAATCATTTTCTGAGAAGTAAACTGTAACGTCTCCTTTTCATTTTTGCAAAGTGGTCAATCAGTCTGGACGGACATGGAAATATTACAATAACTGTTATACAGTTGACCAGTGGTTCCCAACTGCTGGGTCGTGACATAAAAGTGGATTGTGTGTCATGTTCAGTGAGTCGCAGTCAGATGTGTGCATGAAAAAAAAAAGTTTAGTGCAGGGGTGCCCATTACGTCGATCGCGAGCTACCAGTCGACCGCGGGGGGTGTGTCAGTCGATCTCCAGCCAGGCTTTTAAAAAAAATAGACCTAAAAATTAGTGATCATCAATCTTCACCAAGACGTCACTTAAATGACATTCACGGTACCGGAGGGTCTTGTGAGATGACGCTGGCTGCTGCAAGATCATTATTATGAAAAAATGACCGAGAGGAAGGTGAGAAACACATTTTATTTCAACAGACTCTCGCACCGTACCTTCCGTCAAAACTCTAAAGGCCGACTGCACATTTCCTATCTTCACAATAAAAGCCCTGCTTCGTGCTGCCTGCGCTAACTAAATACAGAGTCTCGGAAAACTGGCGTGCACAAGCGATCCCTCAGAAAGCTGGCGTGCACAAGTGATGCCGAAACTCTTATTTTGTTAGCGCAGGCAGCATGAAGCAGGGCTTTTATTGTGAAGATAGGAAATGTGCATTCGGCCTTTAGAGTTTTGACGGAAGGGACGGCGCGAAAGTCTGTTGAAATAAAAAGTGTTTCTCGCCTTCCTCTCTGTCATTTTTTCATAATAATGAACTGGCAGCAGCCAGCGTCATCTCACAAGACCCTCGGGTGCCGCGAATGTCAATCAAGCAAGCTACGGAATTTGCCGCCAATGTTTTTCTTGTAAAGTGTATGGAAGCTGGATGCATTAGATGCCAAAAACCAACCACTTTCATGTGGTATTGTACAGAAAGGACAACTTTTTTTCTCCTCTATTTGAAAATGTGGGCGTTATCATCATTACTGTCTGATTCCAATCAATGCAAGTCATCAGAATCAGGTAATACACCAACTTATATTCTTGTCTTTGTGAAAGAAAGACATCTATATGTGTTACACATGCTTGTATTATCATTAAACACATTTAACTTGTTTACGAAAATGTCTCTTTCATAAATAAATAAATATAAATTATATATAAATGAGGTAGATCCCCTCGAGTTGGTCAATTGAAAAGTAGCTCGCCTGCAGAAAAAGTGAGGGCACCCCTGGTTTAGGGAGAAAAAAATCAAATTGTGGCAACAAACCAGATTATTTTACCTTTTTTTCTAGTGACTATTTGTGAGTATTTTAGCAAAAGGCAAACCGACTAACAAGTTGGAGGAGGACTCAGGACAGACATGGAAATATGAGGTGGCGACTTGTCCAGGGTGTACCCCGACTTGTCCAGGGTGTACCCTGCCTTCCGCCCGATTGTAGCTGAGATAGGCGCCAGCGCCCCCCGCGACCCCGAAAGGGAATAAGTGGTAGAAAATGGATGGATGGATAAATCTAAATGGGGCAACAAAACCCGATATTTCCCGATTGTAGCTGAGATAGGCGCCAGCGCCCCCCGCGACCCCGAAAAGGAATAAGCGGTAGAAAATGGATGGATGGATAAAACTAAATGGGGCAACAAAACCCGATATTTTCAGCAATCTTTCTGAAAACAAATACAGAAATGTTACTATTTTTTCTGGAAACAAAATTAGATGCTTTAGCTGTAGCCATTTTTCTGGTGACAAAACAAGATTATTTTAGTCAAAGTCGCACCGATTAACAATACGAGTCTACTGTGCTATTTTTCCTGTGAAATAAACTTGAATGATTTAAAAATTTGGCTCACGACTTGATGATATGGAAAAATGTTTTTCTTCCTGAAGATAAACTCACACATGCTTACTCCGAATCATCATTAATGCAGAAGCAGCAGACAATAACCAACATGATGTTTCATGTTCGTTGGAAATTCCCCCGACAGCTCGTACAGCAAATGAATATCTTTGTCTTGATACAAGGAATAATGTTAGCTAACTTAGCATCAACTTAAGACAATGATGTTGCCTTGCTAGCTAGGACTTCACTTACATCAATCAATCAATCAATCAATGTTTACTTATATAGCCCTAAATCACTAGTGTCTCAAAGGGCTGCACAAACCACTACGACATCCTCGGTAGGCCCACATAAGGGCAAGGAAAACTCACACCCAGTGGGACGTCGGTGACAATGATGACTATGAGAACCTTGGAGAGGAGGAAAGCAATGGATGTCGAGCGGGTCTAACATGATACTGTGAAAGTTCAATCCACAATGGATCCAACACAGTCGCGAGAGTCCAGTCCAAAGCTGATCCAACACAGCAGCGAGAGTCCCGTTCATAGCGGAGCCAGCAGGAAACCATCCCAAGCGGAGGCGGATCAGCAGCGCAGAGATGTCCCCAGCTGATACACAGGCAAGCAGTACATGGCCACCGGATAGGACCGGACCCCCTCCACAAGGGAGAGTGGGACATAGAAGAAAAAGAAAAGAAACGGCAGATCAACTGGTCTAAAAAGGGAGTCTATTTAAAGGCTAGAGTATACAAATGAGTTTTAAGGTGAGACTTAAATGCTTCTACTGAGGTGGCATCTCGAACTGTTACCGGGAGGGCATTCCAGAGTACTGGAGCCCGAACGGAAAACATCTCTCATTCCTGCTGCTTCTTCCCTGCTGCGGGCGAATAACTTTCTTAAATCCATCTAGGGGTTACAGTTTGAGTCAAAACAAAATCAAAATAATGTAATTAACAAATTGTTGTTGGCTAACGTTACCTACCTCACGCAGTGATTCGCATCGCCTCTCTCTCTCTCTCTCAACCACACGTGAATAAATTACCATATTAAGTAGCCATGTGCTCATTGTTACTCGGAGTGAATACAGTAGCAATCAATTACCATACTAAGTAGTATGTTGTCTATGTTATGTAGACTTAAAACTCTGAAGCGTTTTTTTTTTTTAATTGGTGAAATTTTTACTGGGGCACTGCAGATCAACAGTGGGCCACGTGCCCCAGTGAAATATGTCTGGCGACGCCCCTGGTGTAGAATAGTTTTTTGTTTTTTTTAAATAGCGTATAAAGGCGTAATGTTGCAGTGAGAAACAGAGAAGAGTTTGTTACCGGGCGTTGCTGCTGACACTGCAGAGTCAGCTGAACTATGGTCTTGTCTCTGGTCCTCACTTGGTCTCTCAGCATGTGCACCTCCTTCAGCAGCTCCTCACACTGCACACACACACACACACACACACATTAATATATAGTGCAGCTTACTCAGTCAAAGACAAGAAGACATTTCTCGCTACCTGTGCCGCAGTAGCGGTGTTGCCTTCGCCGCCCTGGACAACATCCGCTGCTGGCAAGTCGGGATTCTCACTCTGCAAGTACACACCAAAAGGCAGAAAGTACACAATCAATGACACTTGCCTGAGGCACGCCTGGAGAGAAATGTTGTGAGCTGGAATAATTGCGCTCCTTCACACTTTCGCTCTCCGCCAACCGCCGTGTGTTTGGGCTTTATTCCGCATTGAAGGAGGAATGTCAATACAGGCTGCAATCAAATTGTTTTTTTCGAGCCAGGAGGCAGATCGGAGGTCATCTTCTTTATCCGGCATAAAGTAACAAGCCCACTTATTCCACGGACAAATCAACTCTCAGCCTGCGTTTCTTTGTTTGAGCTAAGTCTAAAGCTTACCAAAGTCATGCGGTAAATTTAGGCCTGCGCTTATAAATTTGAGTGTGATGTAAGGATCCCATCATGAAAAGCACATTTAATTAGAAAAACAAAACGTTATAATGGTCTTACATTTACTTGTAAATGAAGTCCGACGCGCAGCTCCTTCTGATCAAAAGCATCGATAACTTGTTTATGGAAGTCTTCCTTATCTTTCTTCAGTTTTAAAAGTCTCTCTGTCTCGATGGAGATCTTCCCTTTTAATAGGGACCCAAACAAGTTTTTCATTGAATATTGAACAAGCAAGGCTTATATAACTTTATATCCATCCATCCATCCATCCATCCATCTTCTTCCGCTTATCCGAGGTCGGGTCGCGGGGGCAGCAGCCTAAGCAGGGAAGCCCAGACTTCCCTTTCCCCAGCCATTTCGTCTAGCTCTTCCCGGGGGATCCCTTTGTCACTGATTCTGTTCATAACTTTTATGGACAGAATTTCTAGGCGCAGTCAAGGCGTTGAGGGGTTCCGGTTTGGTGGCCGCGGGATTAGGTCTCTGCTTTTTGCAGACGATGTGGTCCTGTTGGCTTCATCTGGCCGGGATCTTCAGCTCTCACTGGATCGAGTGTGAAGCGGCCGGAATGAGAATCAGCACCTCCAAGTCCGAGTCCATGGTTCTCTCCCGGAAAAGGGTGGAGTGCCATCTCTGGGTTGGGGAGGAGACCCTGCCCCAAGTGGAGGTGTTCAAGTACCTAGGAGTCTTGTTCACGAGTGGGGGAAGAGTGGATCGTGAGATCGACAGGCGGATCGGTGCGGCGTCTTCAGTAATGCGGACGTTGTACCGATCCGTTGTGGTGAAGAAGGAGCTGAGCCGGAAGGCAAAGCTCTCAATTTACCGGTCGATCTACGTTCCCATCCTCACCTATGGTCATGAGCTTTGGGTCATGACCGAAAGGATAAGATCACGGGTACAAGCGGCCGAAATTAGTTTCCTCCGCCGTGTGGCGGGGCTCTCCCTTAGAGATAGGGTGAGAAGCTCTGCCATCCGGGAAGAACTCAAAGTAAAGCCGCTGCTCCTCCACATCGAGAGGAGCCAGATGAGGTGGTTCGGGCATCTGGTCTGGATGCCACCCGAACGCCTCCCGAGGGAGGTGTTTAGGGCACGTCCAACCGGTAGGAGGCCACTTTATAGTGACGTGCAAAATTGAGTTTCAAATAATAATAACAACAATAATGGAAAAATATCAATGGCATATCAAATCAAATTTAAATAAAAATTCAATGTCTCTTTTGTATTTGCAGCCTTCTGAGGTAAATATCAACATTGACTTTTTCCAGAGGCTAATACATTTGAAAATAAAATAACAATGAATAAATCAACCATTCAGGCCTCTTTACTGCTCGGTTAATGTCGGGGCGGTTTAGCTCGGTTGGTAGAGTGGCCGTGCCAGCAACCTGAAGGTTGCAGGTTTAATTCCCGCTTCCGCCATCCTAGTCACTGCCGTTGTGTCCTTGGGCAAGACACTTTACCCACCTGCTCCCAGTGCCACCCACACTGGTTTGAATGTAACTTAGATATTGGGTTTCACTATGTAAAGCGCTTTGAGTCACTAGAGAAAAAGCGCTATATAAATATAATTCACTTCACTTCACTTTATTACCTCCTGCTTCGATTGAAAGTCCAGTTTAGAAAACTGTTTTATTTTAGATATGTAATCCTCCATGTTAAAAGTGCAAGGAGAGGGAAAAAATAAACGATGGTTGCTCACTCTTGCTGGTTGTTGTCACTTGTTGTCGCAAGAAAGATCACTAGCGCCCTCTACCACCAGGAGGCGGGAGTCATTTAACGACTCATATTTGACACACGCAGCTACGGTATATTAATAAAACAAAGCTGCTTACTGTTCTTTTTAACATGTTCAATAGCTTGGACCTTAAATCCTACTGAATAGTTCTTAATCTTCTTAATCTTTATGCGATTTCAAATGATTGAAATCAGCCTTCTCCATTTTGAAAGTGATGACAGGTGACGTGTCACTCGTGACGTGACGAGTTTGACCCGGTGGAAATTCTAGACATGCGCTAATAAAAATAATATTTTGCAAAACGAGTTTGACCCTAGGCAGGCGCATACTATATACCCGGCGGCTATTCAAAGAAATGGGGTATGTATATATATATATATATATATATATATATATATATAAAGTCGTGCTCATAAGTTTACATATAATGGGATAATTTATGATTTCTTGGCCATTCTTAAGAGAATATGAACACAAAAACCTTCCTTCCACTCATGCTTAATGGTGGTGTGAAGCATTTTATTGGCAACCAACTATGTTTACCCTTTTTGAATCAAAATGACAAAAGAAAGTACCCAAATGACCCTGATCAAATGTTGACATACCCCAGTGACTTTGATCTGACAACATGCACACAAGTTGACACAAACAGGTTGGAATGGCTAATCAAGGTTCCAATCCTCAGCTGTGACCTGTTTGTTTGTAATTAATGTGTGAGTATGAAAGGTCAGTGAGTTTCTGGGCTTCAGACAGACCATTGCATCTTTCATCCAGTGCTGCAAGGATTTTTCTAGATTCTGAGTCATGGGGAAGGCAAAAGAATTGTCAAAGGATCTGCGAGAGAAAGGTAATTGAACTGCATGAAGCAGGAGAATGATATAAAAAGATATCCGAGGAATTGAGAATGTCAATCAGCAGTGTTCAAACGCTGATTAAGAAGTGGAAGATGAGAGAGACCAGCAAAGATTTCAGCCACAACTGCCAGGAAAATTGTTTGAGATGCACAGGAAAATCCACAAATAACTTCAGCTGAAACACAGGGCACTTGACGAAAAATGGGCTGCATGGTCGAGTCGCCGGAAGAAAACCATTTCTGCGCAAATGTCACAAAGTATCCCGCTTACATTACGCCAAACAGCACAGAGACAAGCCCCAAAACTTCTGGAACAAAATAATTTGGAGTGATGAGACCAAAATTGAACTTTTTGGCCACTCGACCATGCAGCCCATTTTTCTTCAAGTGCCTCCCTGAATTCTCTCAGGGTATGTAAACTTACGAGCACAACTGTAGGGACAGATACAGAAGCATAGATATCTGAAACTGTTATCCAATGAATGCATGATAGAGTTTGTAGCCGAAGCTTGTTTACAATACTTGTCCCCAACAACAACAACAACACAGATCATTAAAATTAAGAAAATAAAAAGAATAAGGCAAAGAGGAGTTGATAATAATGATAATAGTAATAATACAGACAATGGGCAAACTAGATAAAAGCCAATAATAAAATATTAATAATAATAATAACACAGACAAAGTGCAATCTAGATAAGAACCAATTAGTAAAAATGAGTAAAAACTAAACACGGGAACACGATTATTGCCCAACTGGCCACAATTTTGTTTGTTTTTAGAAAGTGACAAGTGCAGGTATACTTTTCAAAGTGTCAGGTAGCGCGAGTTCCATAGTTGTGCTCCTTTTATTGACAAGGCAGTGATTTGGTTTTTACTCTCTTGTTCTACCTGCAGTCTATACAATATCCTGCCCTAATACTCTACTGTGCAATACTATCCTTCGAGTGCAATACATCCGACATTGATTGTTATTTATTAGGGACGGCGTGGCGCAATGGGAGAGTGACCCGAGGGTCACTGGTTCAAATCCCACCTAGAACCAACCTCGTCACGTCCGTTGTGTCCTGAGCAAGACACTTCACCCTTGCTCCTGATGGTTGCTGGTTGGCGCCTTGCATGGCAGCTCCCTCCATCAGTGTGTGAATGGGTAAATGTGGAAGTAGTGTCAAAGCGCTTTGAGTACCTTGAAAGTAGAAAAGCGCTATACAAGTACATCCCATTTATTTATTTATCATCACTTCGGTACTCTTGTCTTGTTCTGCATGTTGTACAGTATTTTGTATTTCTATAGTGTTTTGTATGTTGTACAGCAGTGGTCCCCAACCACCGGGCCGCGGTCCGATTGGTACCAGGCCGCGGAAGAATTTTTTATTCATTTTTATTTTGAAAAAAAAAATATATATATATATATATTTTTTTTTTTTTTAATTAAATCAACATAAAAAACACAATATACCCTTACAAATAGTGCACCAACCACAAAACCCTCCCTTTTTCATGACAAAAACGTCCCTTTTTCATGACAAAGAAAAAAAATAAAATAAAATAAAAAATAAGGATCAACCCCCCCACCCCCCCGGGCCGCGGGACAAATTATTAAGCTTTGTATCCCCCGGTCCGCGGATACAAAAAGGTTGGGGACCCCTGTTGTACAGGATTGCTTGTTATCTTTATTGGATAGTAGTCTGTTTATTTCAATTGTTAGTTTTTCCTTTATTACCTCTTGAGTTATTTATTTTACCCCATATTTGTTCCCACAATCGCACCTTAAGTTGGAGTATTTAATCTCGTTATATGCAAATATAATGACAATAAAGTCCATTCTATTCTTTTCTATGTTTTTCAAACAGAGTATAGTACCGTTTTTGATTCATTAGTACCACCATAGTATAATAGTAGCAGTATACTGTACAACCCTAAGTTGGGGGTTATAAAACCCACTTAAAACACTGATAACATATTCATAAAATCACAAGCAGATGCAATGTTATTGGGAAAAAAAAAAACGTGTGCCGTAACTTTTGGAAAATGCGGCCCTGGAAATTACAATCTAAAAGAAAATCCTGGAAGAACTGTGTAGAAACACAGGATTTTCAGGCACAAAAAACTATCCACTCGAGGCTCAATTTGGACTATTAGAGGAAAACATAACCTGATCTTGTGAGTCATTCAAATGGGTGCTTGAGAATTTGGCATCAAGAAGGTAGAATGGATCCATGCCGCCTTGTATGAGTGCACCAACAGGAGTGGTGTGGACGACAGCATGTTGGCGCACTTTGAGCTCTTTGCTGCCAAACTGAGCGTACTTTAAGAAGATCCCACGTGTTCTTCGGCAGTTTTAAATAAGCTTCAGACGTTCCACAACAGTGCGCAGGCCAGATAGTGGCAAATATTAGCTCATTTGGAATGTGATGTCTGCAACATGTTTCAAAAAAAGCTGGCACACGTGGCAAAAAAGACTGAGAGAGTGGAGGAATGCTTCTCAAAGACTTATTGGAACATCCCGCAGCTGAACGGGCTAATTGGTAACAGGTGGGTGGAATTGATTATGAACAACATTTCTCAAGCAGCTATTGCAAGGAATTTAGGGATTTCGCCATCTACGCTCCGTAATATCATCAAAAGGTTCAGAGAATTTGGAGAAATCATGTACACCATGATATTACGAAACCTTGGATCCCTCAGGCATCAAAAAGTCACATCAGTGTGTAATGGACATCACCACACGGGCTCAGGAACACTTCAGAAAACCACTGTCAGTAACTACAGTCGGTCGCTACATCTGTAAGTTCAAGTTAAAACTCTACTACGCCACAGCCATTGATCAACAACACCCAGAAACAGTTCGCTGGGTCCGAGCTCATCTAAGATGGACTGATGCAAAGTGGAAAAAAGTGTTCTGTGGTCTGACGAGTCCACATTACACATTGTTTTTGGAAACTGTGGACCGAAGAGGAAAAGAACCATCCGTACTGTTCTAGGGTGAAAGTGTAAAAGTCAGCATGTGTGATGGTATGGGGGTGTATTAGTGGCCAAGGCATGGGTAACTTACACATCTGTCAAGGTACCGTTGATGCTGAAAGGTACATACAGCTTTTGGAGCGACATATGTTGTTATCATGGACGCCCCTGCTTATTTTAGCAAGACAATGCCAAGCCAGGTGTTACAACGGCGTGGCTTCATAGTAAAAGAGTGCGGGTACTAGACTGGCCTGCCTGTAGTCCAGACATTGAACATGTGTGAAGGCTAAAATATGAGGCAGGACTCTGTTAAGCTGTACATCAAGCAAGAATGGGAAAGAATTCCACTTCAAAAATGTGTCTCCTCGGTTCCCAAACCTGCACTGAGTGTTGTTAAAAGGAAAGGCCATGTAACACACTGGTAAAAATGCCTTTTTTTGCAATGTTTTGCTTTCATTAGATTCTAAGTTCATGATTAGTTGCAAAAATTCAATACATGAAATATCTTGTCTTTGCAGTCTATTCAATTGAATATAAGTTGAAAAGGATTTGTTGTATTCTCTTTTTATTTACCATTCCACAACGTGACAACTTCACTGCTTTTGGCTTTTGTAGGTTACGGCTTCTAATTAGGGACCGAATGTCCCTTTGGGACAAAGGACCCTATTGTATTTATAAGGTTTTATTATTATTATACCACCGCCTCTTTGAGCTGTAATTTGACCCCCTTAACATGCTTCAAAACTCACCAAATTTTACACACACATCAGAACTGGCGAAAATTGCCATGTATAAAAAAAAAAAACCCTAGGAACAAACACAGACAAAACTGCTTGTAACTTCCGTTAAAAATGTCATAGAGACATGAAACAAAAGCTTCTATGTAGATCTGACTTAGCCCTACATTTCATACATTA
>NC_084619.1:66560572-66595572 GCF_033978795.1 Nerophis ophidion | reverse complement strand
TCCAAGCACATTTTGTTTTAACTTTTTATGACCCAGTGCTGGGATGCTGCTTAATGTGACCCTTCCCCTTAGAAGCAGCTTCAGCTATGTAATCAGGGAATGCCCAAATAAATAGGGAGGGGCTGGAACTTTTTAATCAGAGCGTGGGGTGACCAAGTACGAGGGTGCAGGTCCACTCGATCTCCTCATGATCTAAATTCAAACCTGTCTCTGTTTGATTCCTTGCTTCTTGTCCTGTTTAATAGCTAGTTCTGTGTTTGAACCTGACAGCGATGCGTAAAGAAATACAAAGATACCGTAGTGAATGTGTGCAGACTATAGCTGTAGAGTGAAAAGGTGCCGGACCATTCTACGTTATCAGTGAAAGTCTCACATCTGTGGAAGTCTTTGCCACTGGAGTTAAAGTCACAGTCAGACATTTTCTCCACAAAACAGAAAAAGTGGCTTAAGGAAAATCAGAGGTGTGAGCACTAGAACTTGGTGTAGTATGCAATTATTTTGTGCCTCTCTTAATCTTTTTATAAGTGTTTTTCACTTTTCTGAACTTTTCTTCAAAAGCTTAACTGGGGACGAGGGTTGCCAATAGCCCGTGGCTAAAGAGTCTTATGTACAGTACGGGCCAAAAGTTTGCACACACCTTCTCATTTGTCACTGAAGGCATGCAATCTATGACCCTTTCAGGTGACTACCTCTTGAACAGCCCTGGGCAAAGTAAGGCCGTTAAGCTTTTCAATCTGGCCTGCCGGACATTCCCAAATAATATTTTTAAATGATTAAGATGGAAAGTGTAGCTGCCAATATGATGTTTTCTAATGACCGTAAGTCTTGAACTAACGTATTTCTTTGAATTGGCGCCTAGCTAGAATTACTGCCGGGTCAAACTTGTTTCGCCAAATAATTAGCATATGCCTAGAATTTCCACCGGGTCAAACTCGTCACGTCACGAGTGACACTTCACCTGTCATCATTTTCAAAATGGAGGAGGCGGATTTCAATCATTTGAAATCGCAAAAAGGGAAGAAGATTAAGATCTATTCAGTAGGATTTAAGGTCCAAGCTATTGAATATGCTAAAAAGAACAGTAAGCAGCTATGTTTTATTAATATACCGTAGCTGCGTGTGTCAAATATGAGTCATTAAATGACTCCCGCCTCCTGGTGGTAGAGGGCGCTAGTAATCCTTCTTGCGACTACTCGGCTGCAGAAGAAGTGACAACAAGCAGCAAGAGTGAGCAGCGATCGTTTATTTTTTTCCTCTCGCTTGCACTTTTAACATGGAGGATTACATATCTAAAATGAAACAGTTTTCTAAACTGGACTTTCAATCAAAGCAGGAGGTAATAAAGGAAGATCTCCATTGAGACAGAGAGACTTTTAAAACTGAAGAAAGATAAGGAAGACTTCTATAAACAAGTTATGGATGCTTTTGATCAGAAGGAGCTGCGCATGGACTTCATTTATAAGTAAAGGTAAGACCATAATAACGTTTTTTTTAATTAAATGTGCTTTTCATGATGGTATCCTTACATCACACTCAAATTTATAAACGCAGGCCTATTTTAAACTGCCTTTCAAATGTCTATTCTTGGTGTTGGATTTTATCAAATAAATTTCCCCCAAAAATGAGACTTATATATGTTTTTTTTTCCTTCTTTATTATGTATTTTCGGATTTTTTTTTCATTAAATGTGCTTTTCATGATGGTATCCTTACATCACACTCAAATTTATAAGCGCAGGCCTATTTTAAACTGCCTTTCAAATGTCTATTCTTGGTGCTAGATTTTATCAAATAAATTTCCCCCCAAAAATGAGACTTATATATGTTTTTTTTTCCTTCTCTATTATGCATTTTTGACATTTTTTTCAATAAATGTGCTTTTCATGATGGTATCCTTACATCACACTCAAATTTATAAGCGCAGGCCTATTTTAAACTGCCTTTCAAATGTCTATTCTTGGTGTTGGATTTTATCAAATAAATTTCCCCCAAAAATGAGACTTATATATGTTTGTTTTCCTTCTTTATTATGCATTTTCAGAATTTTATTTCATTAAATGTGCTTTTCATGATGGTATCCTTACATCACACTCAAATTTATAAGCACAGGCCTATTTTAAATTGCCTTTCAAATGTCTATTATTGGTGTTGGATTTCATCAAATAAATTTCCCCCAAAAATGAGACTTATATAGGTTTGTTTTCCTTCTTTATTATGCATTTTCGGAATTTTTTTTCATTAAATGTGCTTTTCATGATGGTATCCTTACATCACACTCAAATTTATAAGCGCAGGCCTATTTTAAACTGCCTTTCAAATGTCTATTCTTGGTGTTGGATTTTATCAAATAAATTTCCCCCCAAAATGAGACTTACATATGTTTTTATTCCTTCTCTATTATGCATTTTTGACTTTTTTTTTAAATAAATGTGCTTTTCATGATGGTATCCTTACATCACACTCAAATTTATAAGCGCAGGCCTATTTTAAACTGCCTTTCAAATGTCTATTCTTGGTGTTGGATTTTATCAAATAAATTTCCCCCAAAAATGAGACTTATATATGTTTTTTTTCCTTCTTTATTATGCATTTTCGGAATTTTTTTTCATTAAATGTGCTTTTCATGATGGTATCCTTACATCACACTCAAATTTATAACGCAGGCCTATTTTAAACTGCCTTTCAAATGTCTATTCTTGGTGTTGGATTTTATCAAATAAATTTCCCCTAAAAATGAGACTTATATATATGTTTTTTTTCCTTCTTTATTATGCATTTTCGGAATTTTTTTTCATTAAATGTGCTTTTCATGATGGTATCCTTACATCACACTCAAATTTATAAGCGCAGGCCTATTTTAAACTGCCTTTCAAATGTCTATTCTTGGTGTTGGATTTTATCAAATAAATGTCCCCCCAAAATGAGACTTATATATGTTTTTATTCCTTCTCTATTATGCATTTTTGACTTTTTTTTTTTTTAAATAAATGTGCTTTTCATGATGGTATCCTTACATCACACTCAAATTTATAAGCGCAGGCCTATTTTAAACTGCCTTTCAAATGTCTATTCTTGGTGTTGGATTTTATCAAATAAATTTCCCCCCAAAATGAGACTTATATATGTTTTTTTTCCTTCTTTATTATGCATTTTCGGAATTTTTTTTCATTAAATGTGCTTTTCATGATGGTATCCTTACATCACACTCAAATTTATAACGCAGGCCTATTTTAAAATGCCTTTCAAATGTCTATTCTTGGTGTTGGATTTTATCAAATAAATTTCCCCTAAAAATGAGACTTATATATATGTTTTTTTTCCTTCTTTATTATGCATTTTCGGAATTTTTTTTCATTAAATGTGCTTTTCATGATGGTATCCTTACATCACACTCAAATTTATAAGCGCAGGCCTATTTTAAACTGCCTTTCAAATGTCTATTCTTGGTGTTGGATTTTATCAAATAAATGTCCCCCCAAAATGAGACTTATATATGTTTTTATTCCTTCTCTATTATGCATTTTTGACTTTTTTTTTTTAAATAAATGTGCTTTTCATGATGGTATCCTTACATCACACTCAAATTTTCAAGCATAGGCCTAAATTTACCGCATGCCTTTGGTAAGCGCCGGAATGGGAAGATGATTTAAATTAATTAGCGCCCCGGCGGCAATTCAAGGAAATACGGTAAATCCAAACCGGTATAGCTCGGTTTGGTAGAGCGGCCGTGCCAGCAATTTGAGGGTTCCAGGTTCGATCCCTGCTTCCGCCATCCTAGTCACTGCCGTTATGTACTTGGGCAACACACTTTACCCACCTGCTCCCAGTGCCACCCACACTGGTTTTAATGTAACTTAGATATTGGGTTTCACTATGTAGAAGTGCTTTGAGTCACTAGAGAAAAGCGCTATGTAAATATAATTCACACACACACACTCAAACAACAACAAAAAGGTAGCAACAATGAAGTTAAAGTAGCAATGATTGATACACACACACTAGGTGTGGCCAAATTATTCTCCGCATTTGACCCATCACCTTTGATCACCCCCTGGGAGGTGAGGGGAGCAGTGAGCAGCAGCGGTGGCCGCGCCCGGGAATAACTTTTGGCTGATTTAACCCCCAATTCCAACCCTTGATGCTGAGTGCCAAGCAGGGAGGTAATGGCTCCCATTTTTATAGCCTTTGGTATGACTCAACCGGGGTTTGAACTCACGACCTCCCAGATTGAGGGCGGACACTCTCAAAAATGCTGCTGCTTGAAATATTTTACCCAAAGTGTCCGCACGCAGCTCTTCTCACTTGCACAATACACGTCATTGAGGCAGCCAAACAATGGGGGTAGAATCCAAGTCGGGGAGGATCCAACCAGCAAAATGTCCACCCTTACTGGCCTTGGTCCACGTTGTCAGGCTGCGTGTTCTGGGAACTCCGCAAGAGAGAAGAATCTTGGAGTCCGAAGGAAGGGGAAACTGTGGGGGCTCCCTTTCATCCACAAGCTTAGGCCAGTGGTCCGGTTCCGATTAGGCCCGGTCTTCTTCTTCCTGTTGTGTGGCAGAGTCATCAAGACGTCTTAGGGAGGGACGGAGGGAGGGAAGGAAGGCCGGACCGGCAGGGACTCTGGAGCACAACAAACAGTTGCAGAGTGCCCACCCTCCTGGGCTGGACTTTAACGGGACTCTTCTGGTCCGCCTCGCTTTCCCTGAGCCTACCCTGTCGCACAGGGCTATAAATAAGGCCTCCTCCCCCCAAAAAAAGACTAGGAAGGGGACGTGGCTACCATTCCTGTCTGGAACTGTATACAACAGGGGTGTCCAAACTTTTTCCACTGAGGGCCGCACACTGAAAAATCAAAGCAAGCCGGCGGCCATTTTCATCATTTTTTATTTTAAAAACCAATACATTATACAGTGGGGCCAAAAAGTATTTAGTCAGTCACCGATTGTGCAAGTTCTCCCTCTTAAAATGATGACATAGGTCTGTAATTTTCATCATAGGTACACTTCAACTGTGAGAGACAGAATGTAGAAAAAAAAATCCAGGAATTTTAAAGAATTTATTTGTAAATTATGGTGGAAAATAAATATTTGGTCAACCATTCAAAGCTCTCACTGATGGAAGGTGGTTTTGGCTCAAAATCTCATTCATTCTTTCCTTAACACGGATCAATCGTCCTGTCCCCTTAGCAGAAAAACAGCCCCAAAGCATGATGTTTCCACCACCATGCTTCACAGTAGGTATGGTGTTCTTGGGATGCAACTCCATATTCTTCTTCCTCCAAAGTGTATACCAAAAAACTCTATTTTGGTTTCATCTGACCACATGACATTCTCCAAATCCTCTGCTGTATCATCCATGTATCCATTTTGGTATCAACTCAACTCGTCGTGTTTGGAGGAAGAGGAATACTGAGTTGCATGCCAAGAACACCATACCTACTGTGAAGCATGGGGGTGGAAACATCATGCTTTTTCTGCTAAGGGGACAGGACGATTGAGCCCAAGGACATAACGGCAGTGACTAGGATGGCGGAAGCAGGGATCGAACCTGGAACCCTCAAATTGCTGGCACGGCCGCTCTACCAAACCGAGCTATACCGGTTTAGATTTACCGTATTTCCTTGAATTGCCGCCGGGGCGCTAATTAATTTAAAACCTCTTCTCATTCCGGCGCTTACCAAAGGCATGCGGTACATTTTAGGCCTGCGCTTAAAAATTTGAGTGTGATGTAAGGATACCATCATGAAAAGCACATTTATCAAAATAAAATGTCAAAAAGAATGAATGGGGCCATGTATCGTGAGATTTTGAGCCAAAACCTCCTTCCATCAGTGAGAGCTTTGAATGGTTGACCAAATACTTATTTTCCACCATAATTTACAAATAAATTCTTTAAAATTCCTCCAATGTGAATTCCTGGATTTTTTTTTCACATTCTGTCCCTCACAGTTGAAGTGTACCTATGATGAAAATTACAGACCTCTGTCATCATTTGAAGTGGGAAAACTTGCACAATCGCTGGCTGACTAAATACTTTTTTGCCCCACTGTATGTATAAAAAATGAACATTTTGGCCTCCACTCAGTTATGATCACGGGGACCCCAAAGGGTTTTGGTCAAAAAAAAATATTAAAAATGTGTCATTATTTAGTATTATTATTTTCATTATTATTCAAGTTTTAAATGTCTAGATCAGGGGTCACCAACGCGGGCACCAGGTCGCCCGTAAGGACCAGATGAGTCGCCCGCTGGCCTGTTTTAAAAATAGCTCACTTGTTTAAATAAATCCATTCATTTTTTTACTTTGCTTCTTATAACTTTCAGAAAGACAATTTTAGAGAAAAAAATACAACCTTAAAAATTATTTTAGGATTTTTAAACACATATACCTTTTTACCTATTAAATTTCTTCCTCTTCTTTCCTGACAATTTAAATCAATGTTCAAGTAAATTATTTTTTTTTAATTGTAAAGAATAATAAATACATTTGAATTAAATTTTTCATTTTAGCTTCTGTTTTTTCGACGAAGAATATTTGTGAAATATTTTTTCAAACCTATTATGCGTAAAATTCCCAAAAAATTATTCTGGCAAATCTAGAAAATCTGTAGAACCAAATTTAAATCTTCTTTCAAAGTCTTTTGAATTTCTTTTAAAATTTTGGTTCCGGAATATCTAGAAGAAATATTGATTTGTCTTTGTTAGAAATATAGCTTGGTCCAATTTGTTATATATTCTAACAAAGTGCAGATTGGATTTTAACCTATTTAAAACATGTCATCAAAATTCTAAAATTAATCTTAATCAGGAAAAATTACTAATGATGTTCCATAAATTATTTTAAATTTTTCAAAAAGATTCAAATTGGCTAGTTTTTCTCTTCATTTTTTTCAGTTGAATTTTGAATTTTAAAAGAGTCGAAATTGAAGATTAACTATGTTTCAAAATTTAATTTTCATTTTTTTCGTGTTTTCCCCTCTTTGAAACCGTTCAATTAAGTGTTTTTTACAACATTTATTCCCTACAAAAAACCTTCTGTAAAAGGAAAAAAAATGTACGACGGAATGACGGACAGAAATACCCATTTTTTTAACGTATATATAGATTTATTTACTAAAGGTAAATTGAGTGAATTGGCTATTTCTGGCAATTGATTTAAGTGTGTATCAAACTGGTAGCCCTTCGCATTAATCAGTACCCAAGAAGTAGCTCTAGGTTTCAAAAAGGTTGCTGACCCCTGCTCTAGATCAACATTAGGAAAAAAAATGGAAAAAACACGAAATGAACAAGTAGAGTAATAATAATTTTTTTTACAGTTTGTCCCTCATAATGTAGACAAAATAATAGGTGTATAAATGACACAATATGTTACTCCATAGACTAATTAGGAGTATTTGTTTGTTTACTGGGCTTCACGGTGGAAGAGGGGTTAGTGCGTCTGCCTCACAATACGAAGGTCCTGGGTTCAAATCCAGGCTCGGGATCTTTCTGTGTGGAGTTTGCATGTTCTCCCCGTGAATGCGTGGGTTCCCTCCGGGTACTCCGGCTTCCTCCCACTTCCAAAGACATGCACCTGGGGATAGGCCCCTCCCACCTCCAAAGACATGCACCTGGGGATAGGCTCCTCCCACCTCCAAAGACATGCACCTGGGGATAGGTTGATTGGCAACACTAAATTGGCCCTAGTGTGTGAATGTGAGTGTGAATGTTGTCTGTCTATCTGTGTTGGCCCTGCGATGACGTGACGACTTGTCCAGGGTGTACCCCGCCTTCCGCCCGATTGTAGCTGAGATAGGCGCCAGCGACCCCGAACGGGAATAAGCGGTAGAAAATGGATGGATGGGTGTTTGTTTACTTACTCCTAAAAGACAAGTTGTCTAGTATGTTCAACATTTTATTTAAGGACTAAAATACAATAGTAAACATATGTTTCATGTACACTAAGATTTTTTTTTGTTCAAAAAAAGACATTTTTTGTGGTCCCCTTTATTTAGAAAAGTACCGAAAAGTACCAAAATATTGGTATGGAGACGAGCTTAACCAAAGTGATCAGATTAAGGTGTTTCCATGCTTCTTCAGAGCCACACTTTGTGATAAATCGGACTAATTGAGTGCATGGACACGTACCGAGTGTAACACTCTTTAGCGAGGGAGATGTTGTTTTTCTCGGTATTCAAAATAAAGTACACATCTTTTCTTTAACGTCCTCTCATTTCCCGAGAACGTGCTCACCGTCCTCGGCCAGCGTCTGTTAGCAGTAGGAGGAGGCCTGGTCATACATACCAAGCCAGGATGTGTCACACACTGCCCGCAGTAAACACTCTCCTTTGTTTCCATAGTGACGAGTGGGAATTATCTCCACGCGTCTCATTCACATTCATGGCTGAGGTCTCGACCTCCATTCATCCTCTCATGCAGATGTTGAATGCAACATGCGGGATCATGCAACATGATTATTAGCTAAAAACAACCAGATTTAATGCAAATTCAGTAGAATTTTAACCCTGAAGTGTGCATTCCTCAATCACATGCCCAGATAATTGCCAGCATGCTACACACTACTTATGTTCTAGTATTTGAGCCCGAAGACTTCATCCAGTCAGGTAAGTGTTGATGATATTACCGGGCTAAATATATTTGGTCTGTGCTATTTACGTTCAATTGCTTGTTTCTGTATAACTGTAGACTTCCACTCAAGCTAGTTAGCTGTTCCTGACTTTGGGGGCCAATATCTCGAGCTAGCTAGGTTTATGTACAAACCCCGTTTCCATTTGAGGGGGGAAAATTGTGTTAAATGTAAATATAAACAGAATACAATGATTTGCAAATCATTTTCAACCCATATTCAGTTGAATATGCTACAAAGACAACATATTTGATGTTCAAACTGATAAAAAAAAAATTTTTTTGCAAATAATCATTAACTTGAGAATTTGATGCCAGCAACACATGACAAAGAAGTTGGGAAAGGTGGCAATAAATACTGATAAAGTTGAGGAATGCTCATCAAACACTTATTGGGAAAATCTCACAGGTGTGCAGGCTAATTGGGAACAGGTGGGTGCCATGATTGGGTATAAAAACAGCTTCCCAAAAAATGCTCAGTCTTTCGCAAGAAAGGATGGGGCGAGGTACACCCCTTTGTCCACAACTGCATGAGCAAATAGTCAAACAGTTTAAGAACAACGTTTCTCAAAGTGCAATTGCAAGAAATTTAGGGATTTCAACATCTATGGTCCATAGTATCATCAAAAGGTTCAGAGAATCTGGAGAAATCACACCACGTAAGCGCCATAGCCGGAAACCAACATTGAATGACCGTGACCTTCGATCCCTCAGACGGCACTGTACCAAAAACCGGCATCAATCTCTAAAGGATATCACCACATGGGTTCAGGAACACTTTAGAAAACCACTGTCACTAAATACAGTTTTTCGCTACATCTGTAAGTGCAAGTTAAAGCTCCACTATGCAAAGCGAAAGCCATTTATCAACAACATCCAGAAACGCAGCCGGCTTCTCTGGGCCCGAGATCATCCAAGATGGACTGATGCAAAGTGGAAAAGTGTTCTGTGGTCTGACGAGTCCACATTTCAAATTGTTTTTGGAAATATTTGACAAAGTGTCATCAGGACAAAGGGAAGCAAACCAACCAGACTGTTGTCGACGCAAAGTTCAAAAGCCAGCATCTGTGATGGTATGGGGGTGCATTAGTGCCCAAGGCATGGGTAACTTACACATCTGTGAAAGCACCATTAATGCTGAAAGGTACATACAGGTTTTGGAACAACATATCCTACCATCTAAGCGCCGTCGTTTTCCTGGACGCCCCTGCTTATTACAGCAAGACAATGCCAAGCCACATTCAGCACGTGTTACAACAGCGTGGCTTCGTAAAAAAAAGAGTGTAGGTACTTTCCTGGCCCGCCTGCAGTCCGGACCTGTCTCCCATGGAAAATGTGTGGCGCATTATGAAACGTAAAATACGACAGCGGAGACCCCGGACTGTTGAACGACTGAAGCTCTACATAAAACAAGAATGGGAAAGAATTTCACTTTCAAAGCTTCAACAATTAGTTTCCTCAGTTCCCAAACGTTTATTGAGTGTTGTTAAAAGAAAAGGTGATGTAACACAGTGGTGAACATGCCCTTTCCCAACTACTTTGGCACGTGTTGCAGCCATGAAATTCTAAGTTAATTATTATTTGCAAAAAAAAACAATCAGTTTATGAGTTTGAACATCAAATATGTTGTCTTTGTTGCATATTCAACTGAATATGGGTTGAAAATGATTTGCAAATCATTGTATTCTGTTTATATTTACATCTAACACAATTTCCCAACTCATATGGAAACGGGATTTGTATTTATATTTGTGAGTGGCATTGCATTAGCCTTTTGCAAGCTTCTAATCTTATTCTACACAATAAGATGGCCGGCGTCCAACTTTAAATCATCAAAAAAATTGGTCAAAATTTCCAAACTTCCCAAACTTAATTTCCCCGGGTAAATTTCTGGAAAGTTTCCGGAAATTTACCGTAAACTTTCCACCCCTTTGCAGTCCTGCATATGTGACCCAGTTAGAGTTGCAAAGGGGTGGAAAGTTTTAGGTAAATTTACGGAAACTTTCCATAAATTTACCACGGGAAGTTAAACTCGGGAATCAGAATCATAATGAGAAATATTTTACTAATCCCAGAGGGGAAATTAAAATTAAAACATTTGCAGCACAATCCCATTCAAGATCAGAGAAACACTTACAGGGAGACAGAACAGGATCGCTGACGGGTCTGCCAACTTACGGCGTCCCTTACAAAAAAGGTGGGATACAGGTAAACAATGGGGAGTGAGGAAATAAATAAATACATTTGGAAGTTTGAAAATATTGATCATTTTTTTGATTATTCAAAGTTGGACACAAGTTAGTTTTTTTACTCAATATGACAGTGCAACTGTCATACTAAATCTGAAAGTTGTATAAACATAACTCCAAAACCAAACATGCATTAGGTCTAAAAATGCCTGTAATATTGTATTTATTTTAGTTTTACTAGAATCAGTAGTTTTTGTAACGTTTGCAAATACAAACATTAACAAGTTATTTAAACATAACTCTTAAACCACACATGCAAAATGGCTAATAATGCCTGGAAAAATGCATCTTTGTGAGTTTTACTACAAAAGTTAGTTTTTTTTACTCAATATGACAGTATAACTGTCATAGTAAATCCGTCCTTCCATCCATTTTCTTCCGCTTATCCGTGGTTGGGTCGTGGGGGCAGCAGCCTAAGCAGGGAAGCCCAGACTTCCAGCTCTTCCAGGGGGATCCCGAGGCGTTCCCAGGCCAGCCGGGAGACATAGTCCTCCCAACGTGTCCTGGGTCTTCCCCGTGGCCTACTGCCGGTCGGACTTTCCCTAAACACCTCCGTAGAGATGCATTCGAATGGCAACAACTTTGTCAAGGGAATTAATGTGAATTATGGGGAATTAACTGTCACGGCCAGGGCGCATTCCAATGGGTCCTCATCCGTGCCTCATGACGAGCGCACCGCGGGCCACGCCCACATGCGCTCTTTCAGCTGACAGCACACTCGGACACGCCCCTGCTCGCGCTGAGAGCAGCACGCCCACGCAGCTACAAGCCTGCAGACGATTGCATTTCTACACACCTGGAATTGATGAGGGCGAGCTGCTTAAAAGACCAGTGGACCCAGGGATCCTGGCGGGAACTCAGTTTCTCATATGGTGAACCGTAAGCGAAGCTTTATGCTCTATTTTTGTTTCCTCTCCGTGGCTTGATGTGTCCTTTGTCTTCTCCCGTGTTTCAGCAGTGTTTTCCTTCTGTTTTCCCTGGATTCCGACCGCCTCCCTCGTTCCTCTGACTCCTCACTCGCCCCAAGACTCTGAAAACCTCTCTCCCGCCCCGGATCCCCTGCATGCCCCATGGACTGCCTCGTTCCTTCGCTCCTCATTCAACATTTACGGTAACACTTAACGGTTAATCTGCACACATAGTCACACACATACACTCTTGGATTTTGTCACACACCATTCTATAGTTTATTAGTATTTTTAATTATTATTATTACTGTATATATGTTTATATATTTACCACATGTATAATAAATCTTTGGACATTACTTCCCCCTGATGTCAGTGTGCCGTCACCTCCACTCGGTAAACCATAACATTAACAGGAATTAATAATAATAATAATAATAATGGATTAGATTTATATCACGCTTTTCTATTGTTAGATACTCAAAGCGCTCACAGAGAAGTGGGAACCCATTATTCATTCACAACTGGTGGTGGTAAGCTACATCTGTAGCCACAGCTGCCCTGGGGTAGACTGACGGAATCGTGGCTGCCAGTTTGTGCCTACGGCCCCTCCGACCACCACCTATCATTAATTCACCAGTGTGAGCGGCACCGGGGGCAAAGGGTAAAGTGTCCTGCCCAAAGACACAACGGCAGCGATTTTGAATGTCAATAGGTGGGAAGCGAACCTGCAACCCTCAGGTTTCTGGCACGGCCGCTCTACCCACTACGCCATGCCGCCCCCAAATGGAAAGTAACAGGAAATTTGGGGTGATTTATACAAACCATCATATAAATACATAAATATAAACATTTTGTGGTCAAAATAGGCAGACATGCATGCAAACATTTGAGGAATGCACAGTGCAGGGTTAAAATTCTACTGAATTTGCATGAAATCAGGTTGTTTTAGCTACTAATCATGCTTCAAGAGCCAGCATGTTGCATTCAATGTTTATTCCCATTCATTCCCATGGAAAGTTTCCAACTGTGAATATTCCCGGAATTGTGAAGTGAATGTGAAGATAATTATATTTATATAGCGCTTTTCTCTACTGACTCAAAGCGCTTTACATAGTGACACCCAATATCTAAGTTACATTTAAACCAGTGTGGGTGGCACTGGGAGCAGCTGGGTAAAGTGTCTTGCCCAAGGACACAACGGCAGTGACTAAGATGACGGAAGCGGGAATCGAACCTGCAACCCCTTAAGTTGCTGGCACGGCCACTCTACCAACCGAGCTATGCCACCCTAGACACGGTACTATCTGATAATGAAGCTGCCGGAACAATCAAACATGACCTGATTACCTTCAGCACATACAATTAAGCCCTTTTTCCACTCCTTTATGAGGAGATTTTTAACGAGATTGACAGACGCGATGAAGGAACGTGGCGGTGTGGCGGCAGTAGGGACAATGAGGCGTTCAAGTAACCACCTTGTTAAGGCGATGGCACTGTCTGCTGGTGTGTGTGTGTGTGTGTGTGTGTGTGTGTGTGTGTGTGTGTGTGTGTGTGTGTGTGTGTGTGTGTGTGTGTGTGTGTGTGTGTGTGTGTGTGTGTGTGTGAGTGTGTGTGTGTGGCGACCGGCTCAGACAGCTGTTGTCGTCCTCGCCCGTGCAGGTTGACTAGCGAGCTGTCACTACCAGCGTGATGGATGGCCTATAAATAACTCCGGTGCGAGCGTACAAACACGGCGGTCCACGCCGCGTTTAAAACAGATGTTGATGAGCCAAAAAGGAAGGGGGCGTTTGATCAAGCCGATTGTAAGACGTGGAAGATGGAAATGCGAAGTGAGAGCAAAGCTATTTTATTTGGAAAATGGTGTAATGATAAGTGTGAACAGTAGATGGCAGTCAAACATAAGAGATAGGTGTGGACTGCACTACGATGGCAGTTGCACATAAGAGATATGTCCAGACTGCAATATGATGGCAGTCAAACATAAGAGATAGGTGTGGACTGCACTACGATGGCAGTCACACATAAGAGATACGTGTGGACTGCAATATGATGGCAGTCACACATAAGATATATGTGTAGACTGCAATATGATGGCAGTCACACATAAAAGACGTGTAGACTGCAATATGATGGCAGTCACACATTAGAGATACGTGTAAACTGTAATATGATGGCAGTCACACACAAGAGATATGTTTAAACTGCAATATGATGGCAGACACACATAAAAGACGTGTAGACTGCAATATGATGGCAGTCACACATAAGAGATATGTGTAGACTGCAATATGATGGCAGTCACACATTAGAGATACGTGTAAACTGTAATATGATGGCAGTCACACACAAGAGATATGTTTAAACTGCAATATGATGGCAGTCACACATAAGAGATACGTGTAGACTGCAATATGATGGCAGACACACATAAGAGATACGTGTAGACTGCAATATGATGGCAGTCACACATAAGAGATACATTTAGACTGCAATATGATGGCAGTCACACATAAGAGATACGTGTAGACTGCAATACGATGGTAGTCACACAGAAGAGATACGTGTGGACTGTAATATGATGGCAGTCACACAAGAGATATGTGTAGACTGCAATATGATGGCAGTCACACATAAGAGATATGTGTAGACTGCAAAATGATGGCAGAGACACATAAGAGATACGTGTAGACTGCAATACGATGGCAGTCACACATAAGAGATACATGTAGACTGCAATATGGTAGCAGTCACACATAAGAGATACGTGTGGACTGTAATATGATGGCAGTCACACATAAGAGATACGTGTGGACTGCAATACGATGGCAGTCACACATAAGATACATGTAGACTGCAAAATGATGGCAGACACACATAAGAGATACGTGTAGACTGCAATATGATGGCAGTCACAAATAAGAGATACGTGTAGACTGCAATATGATGGCAGTCACACATAAGAGATACATGTAGACTGCAATATGGTAGCAGTCACACATAATAGATACGTGTGGACTGTAATATGATGGCAATCACACATAAGAGATACGTGTAGACTGCAATACGATGGCAGTCACACATAAGATACATGTAGACTGCAAAATGAGGGCAGACACACATAAGAGATACGTGTAGACTGCAATACGATGGCAGTCACAAATAAGAGATACATGTAGACTGCAATACGATGGCAGTCACACATAAGAGATACATGTAGACTGTAATATGATGGCAGTCACACATAAAAGATACGTGTAAACTGCAATATGATGGCAGTCACACATAAGAGAAAGGTGTAGACTGCAATACGATGGCAGTCACACATAAGATACATGTAGACTGCAAAATGATGGCAGTCACACATAAGAGAAACGTGTAGACTAAAATACGATGGCAGTCACATATGGGAAATATGTGTAGACTGCAATATGATGGCAGTCACACATAAGAGATACGCGTAGACTGCAATACGATGGCAGTCACACATAGAAAATACGTGTGGACTGCAATATGATGGCAGTCACACATAAGAGATACGTGCAGACTACAATATGACTCAAGTAAGCACCAACATGTTATATGTTCCATTGAAAATATGGAAAATTACACGCGGCACTCTAAAATTTGTCAACATGTTTTAGTAGGACTTTGGAAAGCTATGAAGCCACACCGCTTGATGGATTGTACTGTGCTTCAACATAGGAGTATTATTATGGTGTGTGTATAAGGTAAGACATATTATCTGGCGTTTTGTTTCGCATCCTGAAGCGACTGTCAGAGTTTGTTGACCGAGTGATGCACGCAGACAGTATAATTATAAAGGGGGATTTTAATATCCATATGAATACCTAATCATTTGACGTGCTTACTATGAGGTCTGTCACACCGCTACCGCTCTATGTGGCTGTAATCTATTCGCTCTTCGGGCCCTATTAGGACTTCATCAGCGATTTCCCTGAGTTTGTTGTTCGAAGTCTGAATGTCATTGCAACAGTTGGCGCCATCTTTTGACACTTCTTCCACTCCCGTCCTTGCACGCTACACCGCTACGACAAAGACGACGGAGAGACGACGCTGTCAAAGTGGAGGCACGTAAATAAGCCCCGCCCACAAAGCGGTGTATCCTGAAGCGACTGTCAGAGTTTGTTGATCTAGTGATGCACGCAAACAGTATAATTATAGAGGGGGATTTTAATATGGTGAGGGGATTCTTTTTTTTTTTGTTATTCTCTTTCTTTGTCATGAAAAAGGGAGGTTTTTGTCATGAAAAAGGGAGTGTTTTTGGGTTGGTGCACTATATGTAAGTGTATCTTGTGTTTTTTATGTTGACTTAATACAAATAAAAAAATAAAAAATGTTAAGCAAAAAAATATACAAATTTATAAAAAATTATTCTGCGGCCCTGTACCAATCGAGCCCGGTGGTATACGTACTTTTACCTTCTAGATCATTCTGCCTTGACAAGATGGACGTGATGGAGATATTGAGGGCTGCACTCACCATGCACGCCATCCTCCAGGAAGTCGACGTTGAGCATGAGGTCGTCATCGTCCTGGGGGCCTGGGGGGTGCAGGTCGTTCAGGGTGTCCTGGGAATCACAAACAAACAAAATGGAAGGCTCGTCGCAGGACAATTATTGGGTTTCAAAATATATACAAAATATATACAAAAGAGATACGTGTGGACTGCAATATGATGTCAGTCACACATAAGAGATATGTGCAGACTGCAATACGATGTCAGTCACACATAAGAGATATGTGTAGACTGCAATATGATGGCAGTCACACATAAGAGATATGTGCAGACTGCAATATGATGGCAGTCACACATAAGAGATACAGTATGTGCAGACTGCAATATGATGGCAGTCACACATAAGAGATACGTGTAGACTGCAATATGATGACAGTCACACATAAGAGATACGTGTAGACTGCAATATGATGGCAGACACACATAAGATATTCGTGTAGACTGCAATATAATGGCAGACACACATAAGAGATACGTGTAGACTGCAATATGATGGCAGACACACAAAAGAGATACGTGTAGACTGTCATATGATATATACAAAATATCTAAGTATATTTTTTGCAGCTTCCTATTTTGGCGTCACAGTTTAGCATCAAACTGATGAGTTGATTTCAGGTAATTGGCGTGTCTTATATTTAGTAATATTTGTCATTCTTTTTTTTTAATCTGGTGTGTTTGCACCAGCAGTGGAGCTCACACCACAGTTTGAGAAGAAATTCAACTATTTCATAGGTTCTTAACCGTTTTGATCACGTGGCCCAAATTTCCGTTAATCACAAACATTATTATCACAAACATTATTATCACAAACATTATTATCACACAAACTTTATTATCAAGGCTTAGGTCAGGCTGATTACCAAAATAAATACCATCAAAAATTATGAAAAATAAATTAATATTATATATGTATACATATATCTGTTTATATTATTTCCGATTATTATTATTAATAATGTATTATTAATTATATAAATATATATATATTATTAATAATATATTTTAATATTATATACTTATATTTATACTATAAATATAATTCACTTCACTATTATTATTATTTATTTTCATTTTTTTATTTAAGTGATGTATTTGTAAATACTATTGTTTCTCTGCCGTTTCTTTCTTTTTTGGGGGGGTATGGTTGGGACATAAACAAAAAATATATTTGGACATTTAGGGCAGACAACAGATATATGATGTATGTGAATATGATGTAATGGATAGGAATGTCTGATGCTGGATGTCAAAAAATAAATAAATAAATAAATACATTAACATACAGTTGCACAGTGCTAAAATAAATATATTCTAACTATATGTATAATAATAACAATATATATGTTTCTTAAATAGTCAATCAAATTTAAGTGCACCACTTTAGTCATAATTTTTGCGCTCAAAAAAGTTCTCTATGACTTCCATTTTTAGATATCATTACTGCCACAAGTGGTGGAAAAGTGTGTTTCAACTGTTTTTTGGGGTTTTTTTGGGCAGTCCTATAAGGGCCGCTGGCGGCCCAACAATTGGTTAAGAAACAATACACTATTTCACCTTCAGTAAAAAATTTAAGAAATAAAAACATCTAGTGTAACAACTTATTCCAGATAATTATTTACTTACTAAGTGCCTGAAAGGTGTAAAATATTGCATTAAACTGAGACAAACTTTATTGATCCACAAGGGAAATTGTTATAAAAAAAAAAAACAATGATAATATACTACATATTAGTTTTTTTTGTTGTTGTTGTTTTTAATTTTGACAAACTTTGAGTGATTAAAAAAAAAGAAAAGCAAGAAAGTTTGAGAATACTACCAAAAATAAAGTAAAATGAAGGAACCACTCTTTCAGGTGCATCCAAGAAAAAATAAATAAAATATACTATACATATATATTATACATTATAATATACATTATATTTATTTTATTAGTATGGCATTGAGTATGGAGCAGATTAACAAATGTTTGCCATGTATGTGTCTTAGACAAAGAAAAGGACAATGCAGGTATAAAATAGACTAAAGAGGTAACGTAGTAGCAATATAAAATATAACATATATGTAATATTTACATATTATATGTACAGTACATAATAGATACTGATATATTGTATAAAAATTATATGTTTATATCATATATCTGACACTCAAGTCACGTGTAATATGGAAGCAATAAAAAGCAACAGGCTTTGGGACTAAATTTCAAGAAAAATATATACTCGTCTATGGACTTTGCAGACAGGAAGTGCTTCTTTATTTGTCAATGCCAGCTCTGCAAGGTGCATCATGGAAAATGCTATCATGAGCTCCAGTAGCCCACTCAGTAATTTTGCACAGAGGTGTACTAATGCAGATAGAGCCAAATATAGACACACACACACACACACACACAGAATACATTTAATTTCATATACTTTTAGGTGTTGTTGTGGATGCACAGTGCCCCCGTGTGGACAAAGCATGCTACCACAGTGTAGTTGAAAACCTGCGATGGACCTGCATTCCAGTCCTGATTAAAGAAAACTTCCATTTTAACCTTTAGATTGTTCTTGCTGCATAAAAAGCAAGATCCGTGCACTAATGAGGAATGTAAAAATTCCAAAAAGCTCAAGTACACCCCGTGATGCACTAATCTGGCACATACACATGCACATACTAAATGGCACTAATCGCATACACATGGTTACACAGCCTTCTCACATTAGTAATCATGTACATTTTGTCAATTAGCAAATAATAATAATAATACATTTTATTTGTTAAAGCACTTTACATTGAGAAAACAACCTCAAAGTGCTACAATGCATTTAAAAAACATAAAATAATTATAATAATTAAAAAAAAAAAACAACGCTCGAACCACAAATAGCTGCCCCTAACAAGTAAAATAATTAGTAAAAAAAAAAAATAGACCAGCCTAATAGCTAGAACTAGCACGTATATATCTAAAAAAAACGGCTTTAAAAAAGAAAAAAAAAGGTGTTTTTAAGCCTTTTTAAAAGCATCCACAGTCTGTGGTGCCCTCAGATGGTCAGGGAGAGCGTTCCACAGACTGGGAGAGGCAAAAGCATTGTATCTGGCAATAGTGACAAAAGGTGTTTCTTTGTCGTCTAAATTCTTTTAAATTGACATTTGAGGAGCTAGAGCTACAAAATAATGCTATTTCCATAAAAGTTTTATAATGATGTATGACGGAATTTGATAAACAAGCTAATTGTTTTTTTTTTATTTTGAAAAATACCTTCTAACCTATCTTTGTCTGCAGCTGTATGAATGAGACACCCAGAATGTACATAAAAATACAGAATGTAGGATTTAACTATAAGGAATAAAACACTGAATTTTGACAACATATAAACGTCACCCCCCCTCTCCATCGAAATGTTTTACAATCAGGCGAACCCCAACAAAAATGCAACAAACGCAGCAAAATATGAACGCGATTTAGATGACCATAGTGACTAATTAGATGACCATAGTGACTAATTAGATGACCATAGTGACTAATTAGATGACCATAGCAACTCATTAGATGACAATAATAAATGGGTTAAATGGTAAATCGGTACTCAAAGCGCGTTGATACCATTTCCACATTCACCCATTCACACACACATTCACACACTGATGGCGGGAGCTGCCATGCAAGGCGCTAACCAGCACCCATCAGGAGCAAGTCTGAAGTGTCTTGCTCAAGGACACCCCGGCTGTGAAGAGGTTGGTGGAGGGTGGGGATCGAACCAGGCACAGCTACTCTCTCCCAACCACGCCACCCCGTCCACCTAAATAACTAATTAGATCACCATAGTAACTAATTAGATCAGCATAATAACAAATCAGATTACCATAGTAACTCATTAGAGCACCATAGTAACTCATTAGATGACCATAGTAACTCATTAGATGACCATAGTAACTAATTAAATCACCATAGTAACTCATTAGATGACCAAAGTAACTAATTAGATGACCATAGTCACTAATAAGATCACATACTAACTAATTAGATCACCATAGTAACTAATTAGATCACCATAGTAACTAATTAGATGACCATAGTAACTAATTACATCACCATGGTAACTAATTAGATCACAATAGTAACTAATTAGATGACCAAAGTAACTAATTAGATCGCCATAATAGCTAACTATATCACCATAGTAACTAATTAGATCACCTTGATAAATAATTACATCACCATAGTAACTAATTAGATCACTAAAGTAACTAATGAGATCACCATACTAACTAGTTAGATGACCAAAGTAACTAATTAGATCACCAGTGTAACTAATTAGATGCCCATAGTAACTAATTAGATCACCATAGTAACTAATTAGATGACCAAAGTAACTAATTAGATCACCATAGTAACTAAAAAGGTGACCATAGTATCTAATTAGATGACCAGTCACTAATAAGATCACATAGTAACTAATTAGATCACCATAGTAACTAATTAGATGACCATAGTGAGTAATTTGATCACCATAGTAACTAATTAGATGACCAAAGTAACTAATTAGATCACCATAGTAACTAAATAGATGACCATAGTAACTAATTAGATGACCAAAGTAACTAATTAGATTACCAAAGTCACTAATAAGATCACATAGTAACTAATTAGTTCACCATAGTAACTAATTAGATGACCATAGTGACTAATTTGATCACCATAGTAACTAATTAGATGACCATAGTCACTAATAAGATCACATAGTAACTAATGAGATCACCATACTAACTAGTTAGATGACCAAAGTAACTAATTAGATCACCAGTGTAACTAATTAGATGCCCATAGTAACTAATTAGATCACCATAGTAACTAATTAGATGACCAAAGTAACTAATTAGATCACCATAGTAACTAAATAGATGACCATAGTAACTAATTAGATGACCAAAGTAACTAATTAGATTACCAAAGTCACTAATAAGATCACATAGTAACTAATTAGATCACCATAGTAACTAATTAGATGACCATAGTGACTAATTTGATCACCATAGTAACTAATTAGATGACCAAAGTAACTAATTAGAAGACCATAGTAACTAATTACATCACCATGGTAACTAATTAGATCACAATAGTAACTAATTAGATGACCAAAGTAACTAATTAGATCGCCATAATAGCTAATTAGATCACCATAGTAACTAATTAGATCACCTTGATAAATAATTTGATCACCATAGTAACTAATTAGATCACCAAAGTAACTAATGAGATTGCCAAACTAACTAGTTATATGACCAAAGTAATTAATTAGATTACCATTGTAACTAATTAGATGCCCATAGTAACTAATTAGGTCACCATAGTAACTAATTATATGACCAAAGTAACTAATTAGATCACCATAGTAACCAAATAGATCACAATAGTGACTAATTAGATCACAATAGTAACTAATAAGATGACCATAGTAACTAATTAGATGACTATAGTAACTAATTAGATCACCAAAATAACTCATTAGATGACCATAATAACTAATTAGATTACCATAGTTAACTAATTAGATTACCATAGTAACTAAATAGATCATAATAGTGACTAATTAGATGACCATAATAACTAATTAGATCACCATAGTAACTAATTAGATCACCATAGTAACTAATTAGATGACCAATGTAACTATTTAGATCACCATAGTAACTAAATAGATCACAATAGTGACTAATTAGATCACAATAGTAACTAATTAGATGACCATAGTAACTAATTAGATGACCATAGTAACTAATTAGATCACCATAATAACTCATTAGATGACCATAATAACTAATTAGATTACCATAGTAACTAATTAGATCTCCATAGTAACTAATTAAATGACCAAAGTAACTAATTAGTTCCCCATAGTAACTAATCAGATCACCGTAGTAACTAAGTAGATGAACATAGTAACTAATTAGACGACCATAGTCCCTAATTGGATGAACATAGTAACTAGTTAGACGACCATAGTCGCTAAATAGATGACCCTAATAACTAATTAGATGACCATAGTAACTAATTAGATGACCATAGTCACTAATTAGATGACCATAATAACTCATTAGATGACCATAATAACTAATTAGATGACCATAGTAACTAATTAGATGACCATAGTAACTAATTAAATGACCAAAGTAACTAATTAGTTCCCCATAGTAACTAATTAGATCACCGTAGTAACTAAATAGATGAACATAGTAACTAATTAGACGACCATAGTCCCTAATTAGATGAACATAGTAACTAATTAGACGACCATAGTCACTAAATAGATGACCCTAATAACTAATTAGATGACCATAGTAACTAATTAGACGACCATAGTCACTAATTAGATGACCATTGTCACTAATTAGATGACCATAGTAACTAGTATATCATGCATTGAAGTACTTAGTACATAGTTGATTAGAAAAGATGAGTGCACATCCTAACGGCAGCTACACTTTACATCTTAAAGATGTCAAACAATAATTTGGGAAAGTCCGGCGGGCCAGTTTGAAAAGCTTGACTTGGCCAGGTCTGGTATGGCACATGCTGCTTGTACTACAAAGACACTTAAGGCTGATTACTAACATTACGCAATGTCTAAGCTGGCTTTCTGGAAAGCTCTTTATGCTTGGCCGAGATCAGACGCCATGGCACACGCAGGCAGAGCACCAAGGCAAATAAAGCTCAGGCGCTGGCTGGGATGCCATTCCTCTCGGGGATATACCCTGGTGAGGTAGTGCAGGAAATGAGTGGTAGTGGTTAGCAAACGGAAATGGAGATGGCACCATCCTCACACCACAATGGAAACTGGGACAACCACCAATTTGGTTTATTTTGGGAATTACCCATGCGTGATGTAGGATTTGAACTTACTGTGTTTAGATGTCAAGTTTCATTGTGAAACATCTCATTAATTAAAGCTGGTTCTGGATCATGGTGCTTGAATGTACACATTCTGCAGACACTCATTCATGGACGACTACCCTATTTTTCGGACTATAAGTCGCAGTTTTTTTTCATACCGTAGCTGCGTGTGTCAAAAATAGGTGCGACATATACTCCGGAGCGACTTATGTGTGAAATTATTAACACATTACCGTAAAACAGGGGTCACCAACGCGGTGCCCGTAAGGACCAGATGAGTCGCCCGTTGGCCTGTTCTAAAAATAGCTCAATTAGCAACACTTACCAGTGAGCTGCCTCTATTTTTTAAATTTCATTTATTTACGAGCAAGCTGGTCTCCCTTTGCTCGACATTTTTAATTCAAAGAGAGACAAAACTCAAATAGAATTTGAAAATCCAAGAAATTATTTTAAAGACTTGGTCTTCACTTGTTTAAATAAATTCATTTATTTTTTTTACATTGCTTCTTAAAACTTTCAGAAAGACAATTTTAGAGAGAAAATACAACCTTAAAAATGATTTTAGGATTTTTACACACATATGCCTTTTTACCTTTTAAATTCCATCCTCTTCCTCTTCTTTCCTGACAATTTAAATCAATGTTCAAGTAAATTTTTGTTTTTTTTTTATTTTAAAGAATAATAAATAAATTTTAATTTAATTCTTCATTTTAGCTTCTGTTTTTTCGACGAAGAATATTTGTGAAATATTTCTTCAAACTTATGATTAAAATTCACAAAAATTATTCTGGCAAATCTAGAAAATCTGTAGAATCAAATTCAAATCTTATTTAAAAGTGTTTAGAATTGATTTTAAAATTTTTGTTCTGGAAAATCTAGAAGAAATAATGATTTGTCTTTGTTAGAAATATAGCTAGGTCCAATTTGTAACAAAGTGCAGATTGGATTTTAACCTATTTAAATCAGGTCATCAAACATATATATTTATTGTGAGAAATCATTAAGATGATCAGTGTTTCCACAAAGAAAAATATCATTAATTATTAATAATAACATAAAGTTAAAGGTAAATTGAGCAACTTGACTGTTTCTGGCAATTTATTTAAATGTGTATCAAACTGGTAGCCCTTCGCATTAATCAGTACCCAAGAAGTAGCTCTTGGTTTCAAAAAGGTTGGTAACCCCTGCCGTGAAATATCAAATAATATTATTTATCTCGTTCGCGGAAGAGACGAAGAAAATGTCAGCAATCGTCACACACACATCAACCAATAAGAATTTGGCGATGGGAGGGTCATGGCAGAAAGGCATTGTGGGTAATGGGATGCTAACTGCAATATGCTATATGCTATTGCCGTAGCTATTAAAATGGATCATTTCATCCTTGGCGGTAATTTATATAAACTGAAAAAACTGAACAAAAATTGGACCGAAAAGGAAATCATATACTGCAGATTACAAGCTGGACGTAGTGAATTGTGAAGTGAATTATATTTATATAGCACTTTTTCTCTAGTGACTCAAAGCGCTTTACATAGTGAAACCCAATATCTAAGTTACATTCAAACCAGTGTGGGTGGTACTGGGAGCAGGTGGGTAAAGTGTCTTGCCCAAGGACACAACGGCAGTGACTAGGATGGCAGAAGCGGGAATCGAACCTGCAACCCTCAAGTTGCTGGCACGGCCACTCTACCAACCGAGCTAAACGTAGTGAAATATGCAGCAGAAAACGACAAGAGGAAGCGGCGCATACCTTTGGAGTTGGCAGAGTTGTTTAGAAGCGACATCGAGGAAGAAGATTTCATGGGATTTATCGATTAGGAGTGACAGATTGTTTGGTAAACGTATAGCATAATCTATATGTTATAGTTATTTGAATGACTCTTACCATAATATGTTACGTTAACATATCAGGCACCTTCTCAGTTGGTTATTTACCGTATTTCCTTGAATTGCGCCTGCCTAGAGTTACTGCCGGGTCAAACTTGTTTCGCAAAATAATTAGCGCATGCTTAGCATTACCGCCGGCTCAGGATTAACACCGGGTCAAACTTGTTTCGCAAAATATTATTTTTATTAGCGCATGTCTAGAATTTCCCCCGGGTCAAACTCGTTAAGCAAAATAATTAGCATATGCCTAGAATTTCCGCAGGGTCAAACTCGTCACGTCACGAGTGACACTTCACCTGTCATCATTTTCAAAATGGAGGAGGCTGATTTCAATTATTTGAAATTGCATAAAGGGAAGAAGATTAAGAGCTATTCAGTAGGATTTAAGCTCCAAGCTATTGAATATGCTAAAAAGAACAGTAAGCAGCTATGTTTTATTGATAAACCGTAGCTGCGTGTGTCAAATATAAGTCATTAAATGACTCCCGCCTCCTGTTGGTAGAGGGCGCTAGTGATCCTTCTTGCGACAACTCGGCTGCAGAAGAAGTGACAACAAGCAGCAAGAGTGAGCAGCGATCGTTTATTTTTTCCTCTCGCTTGCACTTTTAACATGGAGGATTAGATATCTAAAATAAAACAGTTTTCTAAACTGGACGTTCAATCGATTCAGGAGGTCATAAAGGAAGATCTCCATCGAGACAGAGACACTTTTAAAACTGAAGAAAGATAAGGAAGACTTCTATAAACAAGTTATCGATGCTTTTGATCAGAAAGAGCTGCGCATGGACTTCATTTATAAGTAAAGGTAAGACCATGATAACGTTTGTTTTATTAAAAGTGCTTTTCATGATGGTATCCTTACATCACACTCAAATTTATAAGCGCAGGCCTAAATTTACCGCATGCCGGAGTGAGAAGAGGTTTTAAATTAATTAGCGACCTGGCGGTAATTTGAGGGAATACGGTTTGCGTCATATAACGT
The DNA here is from genome assembly GCF_033978795.1 of Nerophis ophidion. Classification (NCBI taxonomy): domain Eukaryota; kingdom Metazoa; phylum Chordata; class Actinopteri; order Syngnathiformes; family Syngnathidae; genus Nerophis; species Nerophis ophidion. Next base: position 66,569,504 of record NC_084619.1, on the reverse strand, counting down.
ACACTTATTCAGCCTGTTGGTCACTATTCTTTATTTATTTTAAATTGCCTTTCAAATGTCTATTCTTGCTGTTGGATTTTATCAAATAAATTTCCCCCAAAAATACGATTTATACTCCAGTGCGACGTATATATGATTTTTTCCTTCTGTATTATGCATTTTCGGCTGCTGCGACGTATACTCCGGAGCAATTTATAATCCGAAAAATACGGTACATTCCACATTGTTTCTTTTTATTACACTTTTAAAGGGGAACATTATCACCAGACTTATGTAAGCATCAATATATACCTTGATGGTGCAGAAAAAAGACTGTATATTTTTTAACCAATTTCCGAACTCTAAATGGGTGAATTTTGGCGAATTAAACGCCTTTCTGTTTATCGCGCTGGAGGCGATGACGTCAGAACGTGACGTCGCCGAGGTAACACACCCGCCATTTTCATTTTCAACACATTGCAAACATTGGGTCTCAACTCTGTTATTTTCCGTTTTTTCTACTATTTTTTGGAACCTTGGAGACATCATGCCTCGTCGGTGTGTTGTCGGAGGGTGTAACAACACTAACAGGGAGGGATTCAAGTTGCACCACTGGCCCGAAGATGCAAAAGTGTCTGCCGCCAGACCCCCGTTGAATGTGCCGGAGTGTCTCCACATTTTACCGGCGATGACAGACATGGCACAGAGATGTATGGATAACCTGCAGATGCATTTGCAACGATAAAGTCAACGAAATCACAAAGGTGAGTTTTGTTGATGTTGACTTATGTGCTAATCAGACATATTTGGTCGCGGCATGACTGCCAGCTAATCGATGCTAACATGCTATGCTAATCGACGCTATCATGCTATTTACCGGCGGTGCTAAAGCAGACATGGCACAGAGATATATGGATAACCTGCAGATACATTTGCAACTATAAAGTCAACGAAATCACAAAGGTGAGTTTTGTTGATTTTGACTGCCAGCTAATCGATGCTAACATGCTACGCTAAACGATGCTAACATGCTATTTACCGGCGGTGCTAAAGCAGACATGGCGCAGAGATGTATGGATAACCTGCAGATGCATTTGCAACTATATTACGTTTCCTTCCACCCACATTTAATGCGAAAAAAACACTTACCAATCGAAGGATTTATGTTGCTCCAGTGTTACGAGATGCGAAAGTCCTGATCGTTTGGTCCGCACATTTTACCGGCGATGCTAACTCAGCTATTCGGCCATGCTATGGCTATGAATAGCTTCAATAGCTTCAGTTTCTTCCTTAATACTTTCATACTCCAGCCATCCGTTTCAATACATGCGTAATCTGTTGAATCGCTTAGGCCGCTGAAATCCGAGTTTGAATCCGAGCTAATGTCACTATATCTTGCTGTGTTATTCGCCATTGTTTGTTTACATTGGCAGCACTGTGTGACGTCACAGGGAAATGGATAGTCGCATCGCAAATAGCGAAAATCAAGCACTTTAAAGCTTTTTTTACGGATATTCCGGGTCCGGTAAAATTTTGAAAAAAAATTAAAAAAATACAACAAGCCACTGGGAACTGATTTTTATTGTTTTTAACCCTTTTGAAATTGTGATAATGTTCCCCTTTAACCAAACAATGTTGATCTCCCCGCTCCATACAGTAAAAGTGCAGGTTGGAACAGAGTAGTGTTGTAACGATACTGCTAATAAAATTATTTCAGTACCTTATCAGGACTTTTCTAAATGAAAGGGACCACAAAAAAATGTCATTATTGTCTTTATTGTAACAAAAAATCTTAGGGAACATGAAATATATGTTTATTATTGTAATTTAGTCCTTAAATAAAATAGACAACTTGTCCTTTAGTAGTAAGTAAACAAACAAAGACTCGAATTAGTCTGCAGTAACATATTGTGTCATTTATACACCTATTATTTTGTCCTTGGATTTTATCCCCCTTAAAATCCTCCTGTGTTACTGAAGACAGGAGGATTTTAAGGACTAAAATCAGAGGATTTAAATCTTGAAGATGTGGAATATCAGTATCTGCATCGGAATGACCGATACTGCCCCTGTAGCTACTTGGTATTGATACACCCAAAACCCAATAATGACAATGTGATTTATTTATTTTTTACCATTTAGGAAATGTATTAAAGTAAAAACCTTAAAAAACACATGTACATAAGTTGGGGTTGTTCTGATACCAATATTTTAGTCCCGGTACCAATTAATACCAGTATTCCGATGCTTTTCGGTACGTTTCTGAATAAAGGGGACCACAAAAAATATCAAATTGTCTTTACTTGAACAAAAAATGTTAGTGTACATGAAACATATGTTTATTATTGTCATTTAGTCCTTAAGTAAAATAGACAACTTGTCTTTTAGTAGTAAGTAAACCAACAAAAACTCCTAATTAGTCTATGCAGTAACATATTGTGTCATTTATACACCTATTATTTTGTACACATTATGACAGACAAACTGTAGAAAATGTATTATTAATCTACTTGTTCATTTACTGTTACTATCTGCTTATTTTCTGTTTTAACATGTTCTATCTACACTTCTGTTAAAATGTAATAATCACTTATTCTTCTCTTCTTTGATACTTTACATTAGTTTTGGATGATACCACACATTACGGTATCGATCCGATACCAAGTAGTTACAGGATCGTATAATAAAATATAATACCTAATAAACCAATAAAAATATGGTTAAGAAATACTGATGTAAAGGGTAGGTGTCGCGCTCTTTTCAGTTTTAACATGTTCTATCTACACTTCTGAATGTAATAATCACTTATTCTTCTCTTCTTTGATACTTTACATTAGTTTTGGATGATACCACACATTACGGTATCGATCCGATACCAAGTAGTTACAGGATCGTACAATAAAATATAATACCTTATAAACCAATAAAAATATGGTTAAGAAATACTGATGTAAAGGGTAGGTGTCGCGCTCTTTTCTGTTTTAACATGTTCTATCTACACTTCTGTTAAAATGTAATAATCACTTATTCTTCTCTTCTTTGATACTTTACATTAGTTTTAAATGATACCACACATTACGGTATCGATCCGATACAAGTAGTTACAGGATCATACAATAAAATATAATACCTAATAAACCAATAAAAATATGGTTAAGAAATACTGATGTAAAGGGTAGGTGTCGCGCTCTTTTCTGTTTTAACATGTTCTATCTACACTTCTGTTAAAATGTAATAATCATTTATTCTTCTATTCTTTGATACTTGACATTAGTTTTGGTGTCGATCTGATACCAGGTAGGTACCGGATCTGATGTATCGACTAGATACGCTCTTGTACTTGGTATCATTACAATGGACGTCAAGTGCAGATCCACCCATGGCATTTGTTTACACTCAGGGGTGCTAGCTTCCTGTTAGCGGTGAACTATTGTATTCTTCTACGTTGTGTAGTAAAGCATGTTTAGCTATTCCTCGTCCTCCAGTGATAATGTTACATGTAAAAAAACATACTTTATTTGTCGCCATGGAGATAATGATTAGTGATATAGAAGTAGTAAAAACACTGCGGACTGCGGATGGATGTTTGCTGCTGTGTTGGCAGCTCCAGTATGCCGGTTCAGTGAATATTAAATCTACACAAGCTGTACACTGACTTCACTAAAGTATATCCAAGTTAACGTCCTGAAATAACCGTCACCGAAGAAAAGTATCATAAAAATGCTTGCTGAAAAGCGATCGTGTACTTACTTTCAGGGGGTAAAGTACACCGAGCTCAATGGGACGCACCATGCTGTTGAGCTCGGAGTCATCAAAGAGATCACACGGGTGTGTTCCGGGCCCTCCGAGGGGTTCCAGACCTTCTTCATCCCACATGTAGGTGCCCCCAGAGCTGTCAGAAGGTGACAGCTCCAAGGATGAAGCCTGGCAGAGGTCAGCCTCCGCTGGAGACCTCGCAAGCGGTCCCTGGGAGTCCTGCATAGGGCTCTCTTCACTGTGGTCTGCACAACAAACAAACAAGTAAACAACCAATCAAACAAAGAAGTTGATTCGATTGACTTACCTGCCAGATCCCAGTCACCGTCATCGCCAAGAAGACCATCCAAGCCAGTATTCTTATTGTCATGAATGTCCCCGTCACTGAACACCTCTCCCACGCTGTCCAAGTCGTCCAGAAACTCTTCACTGGTGTTACCTCGGTCTAGGGAGGAAGCAGAGGACAGGGACATGTCCTCCTGAGTGTCACCGCCTGCCAGGTCTGCTGAGCTTTGTGTCAGACCACTGCTATCCTTTTCTTGTCCGTCAGCAGGATTTTGACTACTATGAGAGTCTTCAGCCTCTCCAGCTGGCTCGGGATCTCTCTCTGTCTTTGACAGATCTCCACATGGAGTGGCCGACGAAGCCTTGACGTCTCCTTTCAGCCAACCTGGAAGAAAGGAAGTCTTTTTCTGCTTGGTTTTTCCAGGTTTTGTCAGCTTGTAGCCCAAAGAGCCATTGGTATTTCCCGGTGACTTGTTAAAAGTGGAGAGTAGAGGCTTCTTCAGAGCAATGGGAGTAGTGGGCCCTGGAGATATTGAAGAGGAGGTAGCAGGAGCAGTTCTGCTGTACTGAAGACCTCCAATCCCGTTACTAGAAGATCCAGACCCACCATGGCTTACATTGAGACCCCCAAGTCCGAAACCTAATCTTCCATTGCTAAACTGGGGAGGCTTGAGGAAACTACTTCGAGGCGGTCTGAGCTGAGTGTTGGTGAGAGGTTTGGCTAGTTCCACAGCCCGGTTAAAGGAGAAGGACCGTATCATGGGTTGGCTGCTGGGAGAGGGGATCTGCTTGAAGTGGGTGAAGCTGTTTGAGCGCACTATCTTGTCCAGAGCCAAGGTCTTTAAGCTTTCACTGGACTGGGAAAGGCTGTCTTGGGAGCTGCTTTTCGGGGAATATAACTTGGGTCGTGCAAGGCGGGAATCTGACCCTGCAGAGATTCCTGGGTCATTGGGGTGTATTTTAGGCGCTCCGTTCAAAGGGCCTGGACTCAGTTTGGATCCTTCCTTGGGACCCAGCTTCAAAGTTTGCTTAGGGGTGGTTTTGGGGCTCGAGACAGCCACCATCAATGCACCAGACCTCCGCATTATAGGTGTCCCTGGGGCCTTTACTGTAGCAGGAAGCGGTCTTGAAGGCTTATCCTTACCTCCATCCACAGGATTGGTGAGAGAGGTAACGCTGGAGGAGGTTGTTCCATCATCTCTCTTCCATTTCAGGGAAAAGGAAGAGGTTTTAATAGCACCATTTGGCCGCGATACTACAGGAGGAGGGGGAGTTGTCTTGGCGTCCTGGGTCGGCAAACCGTTGGAAAGGGTGGTGGCACCGCTACTCGCAGAGCGCCCGCCGAACTTGGGCAGTCTCGAAACCATGGCAAACCTGGTAGATGCTTTATCTTCCATTAGATGCCGGGAGAGACATTAATGACCATGGACTCAGGCACAACTGAGGATAGAGCAGAGAGAAAGGACTATTATGGTTTACATGTTTGAAATAATAGGTCATAAGAATCTTAGGTTTGCCCGAGGCTAACGCGCAAGTACAGGCCTTCTAGGTTGATCTGTATTCAACCACCGTTTTACACCAGTTCTGTACTTGAGAGCACAATTTTACTTACCGACCATACCCCCAAAAATAGAAGCAAACACGGCTGTGATACCGAGAATCTTATAGAAAACACTCCTACTAACCACGACCTGTGGCTGGTACCCACATTCAGGGATTATGGTAGCAACAAAAAAGGGGCCTAAAAGATACAATGCCTGCGGGATGAATGGGAATCTGGGAAGACAGCCATGGCAGTTTGAACAGTGAATAGAGTGGGAGATCAGTTGCGCTTCCACATTAGATCTATTTGTCTAGACCCCGCAGTCCAGGGGGCTTAGAAAACAACTCAAAAGAAAAATGGACAATGAGACATTGCTGCATCCAACTAGGGATGGGGAAAATTATCAACTGATTAATTGATTGTTAGGAACTTGCTCGCTGTATGGAATTGTTAGAGAATGAATCTTGTCTGGAAACAATTGAGGTAAAATGGAGTGGACTACGTGGAAATTACCATATTTTCCAGTCATAGGGCGCACCGGATTATAAGACGCACTGCCAATGAGCCGGTCTAGTTGGGTATAATATTTTTTTTTCTAACTGTAAAATACTTCCTTGTGGACTACACAACATGTAATAGTGGTTATGTGGTCAAAATGTTGCACATTTTCAGGACTTATGCCGATCCCAAATACACATCAGCAGGTACCAGAAGGTAAGAAAAGTTGCCTTTGCATAATATTGTGAAACAAAACGCCAGATAATGACTTACCTTTGACGGAGATAGATATCTACATATATCGATATTTAAAAGTTATTGATTTTCTTTTTTTATATTTGAAATAGCTAGTGTTCCATCTTGTACTTGTTTTATCTTTTTTTTATCTCATGACCGATGGTACACTGTAGACGACCTTGAGCTTGGAATGCAGGAGTAGCAATTCTCCTTCTTCCTATTTCTTTCTGTCTCCAGTTGATGAAAAAAATAGATAAGTGTATTTGCTCTGTAAGGGGGGGGGGGGGGGAGCTAGTGGCGTATTGAAAAAGGCAAGACTTCCGTAGTGTTTTCAGATCAACTTAGGCGATGCGAATTGAATGTGTTGTTACATGGGTTGGTCCCCCAAAGCTTTGGAATAAAATGTCAAAATACCTATTCTGTCAGGGATTCGTTTAAAAAACATCTCATGTGTCATCAAAAGAAGTTGGGGTTGACCAACAACTTAAATTCCCTCGGAGGAACATCTGGTCCAGAACACAACACTTTATGCACACACCATAATAATACTCCTATGTTGAAGCACAGTACAATCCATCAAGCGGTGTGGCTTCATAGCTTACCAAAGTCTTACTAAAAAGTTTTGATACATTTTTGAGTGCCGTGTGTAATGTTGTTTATTTTCAGTGTCCAGTGCATGACGTTAAAGTACAACCGGTAGTGGAGGCTCCTCTATGGTGTCTTGGGGCACTAGGAGGTTAACCCCTTTACTACTGTTACCCCAGGTGGCCCTTGGCAAAGGCTTAGTACCTGACTACCCTTTTGCCAGGGATACGGTGAAGACCACAATGGCGGAGCAGGTGGAAGACGGTAGCTGTAAGAACCACCACAACGGCTGGGATGGCAGATGAAAGCTGCAGCAGAAGAGGGTCCCCAGTCATCTTGGACTCCATGCCACTGGACCCTGACCCGGATCTGTCAAAGATCGTGTGGTGACTGTCTGTGCACCAGTCTCCCCACGTTAAACAAAGTCACGCACAGGCATCCTCCATAAAGGGATACCCCCCTACCAGGAGGAGTGTCATACTCGCTTCGAGTGACCGCCAATGATGATGATTTTTCAATGGGATGTTGTTTACTTGAGTCATATTGCAGTCTACACGTATCTCTTATGTGTGACTGCCATCTACTGGTCACAGTTATCATTTTGTTATCTACCAATAAAATAGCTTTGAGGTCGGTAAGCACAACCAGAATTATTCTGTACAATAGGCGCCCCGGATTATAAGGCGCACTGTCGAGTTTTAAGAAAATTAAAGATTTTAAGTGCGGCCCATACAGTAGTCCGAAAAATACGGTAATTGTTGATTCAGTCTCAACAATCGTACTGATCTATATATCAGTCAACTAGTACTCAGGGTCTAGAGATGTAAGTGCGAACCCAACAGCTTCTCTCCAAGCAAGCAGGAGCTTTTCTTCCCGTCACTCACACTCACCAGGGACTTTCTAACACAAGTCTTGAAAAATAGTTGTTTTTGTCTTGCATCCAGATCAATAAAGTATATTCTACCCGTCCATAAAAATGTAGAAATTCACCAAATTCTTGTGTTACTCATTCTACCAAATCTGGGGCGTTGGGTATTAAATTCCATGCCGACTCATGTGTCTCGTGTGTGCTGGTATGACAATAAAGTTCCTCGAATCCATGAATTGTTTAACACCGGCTGACCAACAGTTGACCTTCAGACTGCGGAAATAATCCACTTTTATCTGTAAATCGACAGCGGAGGATGGGCACAATGTGGGCCTCCTGTTCTGGAAAATCCTTTGGCCTCTGCTGAGCTGGCCCACATTCTCATGCAGCAACACACGTGTCTACAATCACCCCCACTTGCCACTGGCCCATAAGTGTCCAACTGGTCCTAATCCGCATCAATAAACACACATGGGCACAGAAAGGCAAAGGGAATCAGGTCAAGCCACCAAAGCCTCTTCGCCCTCGGGAGGGCTCTGCGTCTTCGTGCAGTGCTGAATGGGTCCGGATTGGCGTTTTCGCAACCTGTCAACGGTGCTAGAACTCCTTAGGTTTCATAGGCACTACATGAAGAATCGGGATGGTTCCGCAGGGATGTGACGGATGTTTATGTGGGTCACCTCACTGATGACAGTAACAACTGGCTGACACATATTCTAAACGCTGGGGTAGTGGACCATCTGTCAATCTCACCGCCTACCCCCACCTTCAGGAGGCATTAACGTATGCATGTGACAGGATCATATCATGATTCAGTAGTAAACCAGTTAACTTCCATCCTTCACGGACCACGTCAATCTATAACATCCCATAAAAGATCTAAAAACCTAGTTTGACATTCCATTCCATATCTGTCTAACTACACCTCATGCGTGAAATCACATGAGCCAGCACACAAGGACTGTTTTCAAATTATATTAGAATATAAGGAGAGAAGAAAAGAGAATTTCGCAGCCGAGCATGTAGCGAGTGGGATGAGATTTTGCACCAGCAAGTCTGAGTCCAGGGTTCTCACCCGGAAAAGGGTGGAGTGCCATCTCCGGGTTGGGGAAGAGACCCTGCCCCAAGTGGAGTTCAAGTACCTGGGAGTCTTGTTCACGAGTGAGGGAAGAGTCGATGGT
>NC_084619.1:66535572-66555572 GCF_033978795.1 Nerophis ophidion | reverse complement strand
GTTGTCTGGGTGATGGCAGGAAGCACCAGCATGTATGGGTGAACGAAAGAATCGCCAGTGTGACCCCAGGATGCAGGGAAGGTAGGTAATGTGCAGGTAAAGATATGTTGAATGGGTAAAGGCAGGAAACACCAGCAAAAGTCGGTCCCGTCCATCGCTGCTTGCAGCTTTAATATTTTTTTACATTTTGATGGAAAAAGAATGTATGTACAGCATGAAATATTGCGTCCAATATTGAAACATATTTTTTTGTCTAAATAAAAATAAATAACAATAAAAAAGCAATTTATCCATCAAATTGTACACCGTAAAAATTAAAATAGATTTTACGGTAAACTTTATGGTGTTTTTTACACCATGTTACTGAAAATTGAAAAAATAAAAATAAAACACAGTTTTTTTTACGATAAAAGTCTTGTCGTTTAAGCTGACAGTTTTTGTTGTTTTTAAAGGCCTACTGAAAGCCACTACTACCGACCACGCAGTCTGATAGTTTATATATCAATGATGAAATATTAACATTGCAACACATGCCAATACGGCCTTTTTAGTTGACTAAATTACAATTTTAAATTTCGCGCCGAAAAATGCTGCTTAAACGTCGCGGTTATGATGACGCGTGCGCGTGACGTCACGGACTGTAGAGGACATTTTGTTCCAGCTCCGTTCCCAGCTATAAGTCGTCCGTTTTCATCGCATAATTCCACAGTATTCTGGACTTGTGTGTTGCTGAATCTTTTGCAATTTGTTCAATGAATAATGGAGACGTCAAAGAAGAAAGCTGTCGGTGGGAAGCGGTGTATTGCGGCCACCTTTAGCAACACAAACACAGCCTGTGTTTCATTGTTTACATTCCCGAAAGATGACGGTGAAGCTTTACTATGGAACAGAGCGGTCAAGGGAACGCGGTTGGATTGGACCACACACACAAAGTACAATGTATTATGTAGCGATCATTTCGAAAGATCGTGTTTCGAAGAGGGTCCCTTGCGAAGGGCAGAGATGGGCATCGCCTCCAACCGTCGACTGGTGCTGAAGAAAGGTGCGGGGCCGACCTTCAGGTTGTACAGGTACGACCATATAATCTCACTAAAACACTAGTAACACAATAAGCAGATAAGTGATTTTCCAGAATTATCCTGGTAAATTTGTCTAATAACATTTGAATCGCTCCCACGATATAGTCTTTTTTTTCTAGTCCTTCACTCTCACCCTCCTCATCCACGAAACGGTCATTATCGCTCAAATTAATGGGGAAATAGTCACTTTCTCGGTCCGAATCGCTCTCGTTGCTGGTGGCCACGATTGTAAACAATGTGAGGATTTGAGGAGCTCCACAACCCGTGACGTCGCGCACACATCGTCTGCTACTTCCGGTACAGGCAAGGCGTTTTTATTAGCGACCAAAAGTTGCGAACTTTATCGTCGATGTTCTCTACTAAATCCTTTCAGCAAAAATATGGCAATATCGCAAAATGATCAAGTATGACACATAGAATGGACCTGCTATCCCCGTTTAAATAAGAACATCTCATTTTAGTAGGGCTTAAGGTGTATTACCACAAATGGAAAACAAAAAATGAAGGCAAAAATATGGCGGCTCAGATGGCAGAATTTTTAAAAAGTGTTATTTATTTTCCATTTACCGTAATATGTTGTAAAAACACTGTATATTTAACATTAAAATTCTGGTTAAATGAGTTGCTATTTTTTCCTGTAAAATCTACAGATGTATTTTGCTTTTTTACTGTGTACATACAAAAAATATTTTCAATTAAATGAGGAAGTTCCTGAAGGAATTGCGTGTGAATGCTCCAACGCTGAAGTTGAAGTGAAATACTGACAAAAAGTAGTATGAATGTAAAAATAGTGGGAATGGTTTGAATGTTGAAGCCCTGAATTTCCAGGAAAAACGGAATTTGGTTTGGAACTTGGGAAGCAGCCTCAGTGATGTAACCAGTGACATCCCGAATAAATAGGGGAGCATGTGTCCTGAATAAATAGAGGAACACGTGGGCTGTGCCTTAGAACGTAAGTTGGAATTGTAGCTGAGTGTACAGCCCAGTACGTCTCTCCTCATTGAGCAAAATTGAACCCTGTCTCTGAATGATTCCTTGTTTCTTGTCGGGTTAAATGAGTTGCTATTTTTTCCTGTAAAATCTACAGATGTATTTTGCTTTTTTACTGTGTACATAAAAAAATATTTTCAATTAAATGAGGAAGTTCCTGAAGGAATTGCGTGTGAATGCTCCGACGCTGAAGTTGAAGTGAAATACTGACAAAATGTAGTATGAATGTAAAAATAGTTGGAATGGTTTGAATGTTGAAGCCTTTAATTTCCAGGAAAAACGGAATTTGGTTTGGAACTTGGGAAGCAGCCTCAGTGATGTAACCAGTGACATCCCGAATAAATAGAGGAGCACGTGGGCTGTGCCTTAGAACGTAGGTTGGAACTGTAGCTGAGTGTACAACCCAGTACGTCTCTCCTCATTGAGTAAAATTGAACCCTGTCTCTGCACGATTCCCTGCTTCTTGTCTGGTTAAATGAGTTGCTATTTTTTCCTGTAAAATCTACAGATGGATTTTGCTTTTTTACTGTGTGCATAAAAAAAAATTTCAATTAAATGAGGAAGTTCCTGAAGGAATTGCATGTGAATGCTCCAACGCTGAAGTTGAAGTGAAATACTGACAAAAAGTAGTATGAATGTAAAAATAGTTGGAATGGTTTGAATGTTGAAGCGTTGAATTTCCAGGAAAAACGGAATTTGGTTTGGAACTTGGGAAGCAGCCTCAGTGATGTAACCAGTGACATCCCGAATAAATAGAGGAGCAAGTGGGCTGTGCCTTAGAACGTAGGATGGAACTGTAGCTGAGTGTACAGCCCAGTACGTCTCTCCTCATTGAGCGAAATTGAACCCTGTCTCTGCATGATTCCTTGCTTCTTGTCTGTTTAATAGATGTCATCAGAGTTTGAACCTGACAATATCTAAAGTGCAGCATGTGAAAATGTGTGTGAGAGTATTTCCTGTCTAGTGGGGACACCGATGTTCAAGTAGCATGGGTGGGAGCCACCTTGTTTGGGGAGCAACACACAGCACTTGTTATATAAAGCATTAAAGTTTAAAACCCGGCTTGAAAGGAAAGTGACGCAAGTAGACACTTTAGGGGTGATGCAATTAAACACTTTAGGGGTGATGAAAGTAAACACTTTAGGGGTGATGCTCAGGTTAAATAGGAGTTGAAGTCAGACTACACGATGAGGCAATATCTGCATGTCAATAGAAGACCAGAGATTTTAAGTAGACACTTCCATGCACTCATACTGAGGGCAATAGTCTTCTCGTTCTTCTCAAAGTTTCTATGCAAGTGGTCGCACCACTTCCTGTTCACATTTGACGTGCAAAGTGGTGCAGCACTCCCTGCAGAGGTGTGGGGGTTTCAATGAATGCATCTTTAAAGGTGAGGGGAAATGTGCACCAGCTAACTGCTATGATAACATCTCCATGTAGCACAAGTGGAGTCCAACTGCTTTTTAACGAGGGCCACATTGCAACAATGACCGCCATCTGAGGGAAAATATATAAATATAAACATGTAATAGGCATCTATCCATCCATTTTCTACCGCTTGTCCCTCTCTGGGTCTTATAATAGCCACATAACACCATTTGCAAAGGAAACTGTGTTCAAATAATGTATCTTTTACTTTCAAAGATAACTTGCTTTAAAATAATAAAACAGGCTGACAAGCAGATTAAACATTAAACCATGTTGCAGTCTACATTAGACCATGTTGCAGTCTACATTAGACCATGTTGCGATCTACATTAAAACATGATGCGATCTACATTAAAACATGATGCGATCTACATTAAACCATGTTGCGGTCCACATTAAAACATGTCCCGGCCCACCTTAAACGATGCGGGGGCCTATCTACAAAGATGCGTAGTCCTACCATAAAAGATGCGGGAGCCACCCTTAAACGAGGCGGCGGCCTACCTAAAACGATGTGGCGGCATACCTTAAACGATGTGGCGGCATACCTTAAACGATGTGGCGTACTACCTTAAACGATGTGGCGTACTACCTTAAACGATGTGGCGTACTACCTTAAACGTAGTGGCGGCCTACCTAAAACGATGTGGCGGCCTACCTAAAACGATGTGGCGTACTACCTTAAACGATGTGGCGGCCTACCTTAAACGATGTGGCGGCCTACCTTAAACGATGTTGCGGCCTACCTTAAACGATGTTGCGGCCTACCTTACACGATGTGGCGGCCTACCTTAAACGATGTGGCGGCCTACCTTAAACGATGTGGCGGCCTACCTTAAACGATGTGGCGGCCTACCTTAAACGATGTGGCGGCCTACCTTAAACGATGTTGCGGCCTACCTTAAACGATGTTGCGGCCTACCTTAAACGATGTGGCGGCCTACCTTAAACGATGTGGCGGCCTACCTTAAACGATGTCGCGGCCTACCTTAAACGATGTCGCGGCCTACCTTAAACGATGTGGGTGCCTACCTAAAACGATGTGGCGGCCTACCTTAAACGATGTGGCGGCCTACCTTAAACGATGTGGCGGCCTACCTTAAACGATGTAGCGGCCTACCTTAAACGATGTGGCGGCCTACCTTAAACGATGTGGCGGCCTACCTTAAACGATGTGGCGGCCTACCTTAAACGATGTGGCGGCCTACCTTAAACGATGTGGCGGCCTACCTTAAACGATGTGGCGGCCTACCTTAAACGATGTGGCGGCCTACCTTAAACGATGTGGCGGCCTACCTTAAACGATGTGGCCGCCTACCTTAAACGATGTGGCGGCCTACCTTAAACGATGAGGCGGCCTACCTTAAACGATGTTGCGGCCTACCTTAACAAATGTCGCGGCCTACCTTAAACGAGGTGGCGTACTACCTTAAACGATGTGGCGGCCTACCTTAAACGATGTGACGGCCCACCTTAAACGATGTGACGGCCCACCTTAAACGATGTGACGGCCCACCTTAAACGATGTGACGGCCCACCTTAAACGATGTGGCGGCCCACCTTAAACGATGTTGCGGCCTACCTTAAACGATGTTGCGGCCTACCTTAAACGATGTTGCGGCATACCTTAAACGATGTGGCGGCCTACCTTAAACGATGTGGCGGCCTACCTTAAACGATGTTGCGGCCTACCTTAAACGATGTTGCGGCCTACCTTAAACGATGTTGCGGCCTACCTTAAACGATGTTGCGGCCTACCTTAAACGATGTTGCGGCCTACCTTAAACGATGTTGCGGCCTACCTTAAACGATGTTGCGGCCTACCTTAAACGATGTGGGTGCCTACCTAAAACGATGTGGCGTACTACCTAAAACGATGTGGCGGCCTACCTTAAACGATGTGGCGGCCCACCTTAAACGATGTGGCGGCCCACCTTAAACGATGTGGCGGCCCACCTTAAACGATGTGGCGGCCCACCTTAAACGATGTGGCGGCCCACCTTAAACGATGTGGCGGCCCACCTTAAACGATGTGGCGGCCCACCTTAAACGATGTGGCGGCCTACCTTAAACGATGTGGCGGCCTACCTTAAACGATGTGGCGGCCTACCTTAAACGATGTGGCGGCCTACCTTAAACGATGTGGCGGCCTACCTTAAACGATGTGGCGGCCTACCTTAAACGATGTGGCGGCCTACCTTAAACGATGTGGCGGCCTACCTTAAACGATGTGGCGGCCTACCTTAAACGATGTGGCGGCCTACCTTAAACGATGTGGCGGCCTACCTTAAACGATGTGGCGGCCTACCTTAAACGATGAGGCGGCCTACCTTAAACGATGTTGCGGCCTACCTTAACAGATGTCGCGGCCTACCTTAAACGATGTGGCGGCCTACCTTAAACGATGTGGCGGCCTACCTTAAACGATGTGACGGCCCACCTTAAACGATGTGACGGCCCACCTTAAACGATGTGACGGCCCACTTTAAACGATGTGGCGGCCCACTTTAAACGATGTGGCGGCCCACCTTAAACGATGTGGCGGTCCACCTTAAACGATGTGGCGGCCCACCTTAAACGATGTGGCGGCCCACCTTAAACGATGTGGCGGCCCACCTTAAACGATGTGGCGGCCTACCTTAAACGATGTGGCGGCCTACCTTAAACGATGTGGCGGCCTACCTTAAACGATGTGGCGGCCTACCTTAAACGATGTGGCGGCCTACCTTAAACGATGTGGCGGCCTACCTTAAACGATGTGGCGGCCTACCTTAAACGATGTGGCGGCCTACCTTAAACGATGTCGCGGCCTACCTTAAACGATGTCGCGGCCTACCTAAAACGATGTCGCGGCCTACCTAAAACGATGTCGCGGCCTACCTTAAACGATGTGGCGGCCTACCTTAAACGATGTCGCGGCCTACCTAAAACAATGTCGCGGCCTACCTAAAACGATGTTGCGGCCTACCTTAAACGATGTGGCGGCCTACCTTAAACGATGTCGCGGCCTACCTTAAACGATGTCGCGGCCTACCTAAAACGATGTCGCGGCCTACCTAAAACGATGTTGCGGCCTACCTTAAACGATGTGGCGGCCTACCTTAAACGATGTGGCGGCCTACCTTAAACGATGTGGCGGCCTACCTTAAACGATGTGGCGGCCTACCTTAAACGATGTGGCGGCCTACCTTAAACGATGTGGCGGCCTACCTTAAACGATGTCGCGGCCTACCTTAAACGATGTCGCGGCCTACCTAAAACGATGTCGCGGCCTACCTAAAACGATGTCGCGGCCTACCTAAAACGATGTTGCGGCCTACCTTAAACGATGTTGCGGCCTACCTTAAACGATGTTGCGGCCTACCTTAAACGATGTTGCGGCCTACCTTAAACAATGTTGCGGCCTACCTTAAACGATGTGGCGGCCTACCTAAAACGATGCGGGGGCCTACCTAAAACGATGCAGGGGCCTACCATAAAGGACGCAAGGGCCTACCATAATCGATGCTGGGGCCACCCTTAAACGACGCGGCGGCCTACCTAAAACGATGTCCCGGCCTAAGGTAAACAACATGGCCCCGGGCCTTGAGTTTGACACCTGTGGTCTACATGCTACAATCTTGGCATAGAAACAGGAGTTCAGAAGTTCCAAATGTATTTTTTTTTAAAGAAATAAAAGCGAACAGCTCCTTCCTCTGTTCCAATAAGACAAAGGGTCATACGTTACAAAAATCCACGCACGTCCTGTTCCAAGTCTTGTAACATGGACGCTCTAGGCGGGGAGATGAATAAGAAGCCGTCAGTTTATCTCCAATGTCAGACCACATGTCGAGTACAGGAGGTCAGAGAAAAGTCTAACGCTGACCCACCACAAGCCTTCCGGTCTTGGCACCAACCTGTGACCACCATCCTGAATGACCTCATCTCTGCTTGCTGTCAGGATAGCACCCGCACATACCTCCACCAAGGCAGCCTGCCTTAACACCCACCATTCTAGCACCCGCACATACCTCCACCAAGGCAGCCTGCCTTAACACCCACCATTCTAGGACCCGCACATACCTCCACCAAGGCAGTCTGACTTAACACCCACCATTCTAGGACCCGCACATACCTCCACCAAGGCAGTCTGCCTTAACACCGACCGTTCTAGGACTCGCACATACCTCCACCAAGTTAGCCTGCCTTAACACCCACCATTCTAAGACCCGTAAATACCTCCACCAAGGCAGCCTGCCTTAACACCCACCGTTCTAGGACTCACACATACCTCCACCAAGTTAGCCTGCCTTAACACCCACCATTCTAAGACCCGTAAATACCTCCACCAAGGCAGCCTGCCTTAACACCCACCATTCTAGGATAAAGACTCCAAACATTTGCATTAGTGCAGGTCTGTCAGGCTTGGACTTGGTCTTGGTTTGTTTTCCCGAGGTGCAAAGCGAATGGAGTGGAAACGGCGTGAAGGTAAAGACATATTTATTTTAACACTAAAACTAAAAACAGGAACCAACAAAAAGCGCGCACAATGGCGGTACAAAAAACTGGGCTATGAAACAAAAGACCGGCACAAAGGCTATAAACTACAAACATGAAACAAAAACACTTGCACAGTGGCATGAATAACAAAAAACTTACGTGGACAAAATGGAAAGCATTGCAAGGCATGAAGCAGATAATCGAGGGCGTGAATGAGGTGATGTTGCCGAACTGACTACCTGGTAAACTGTGGCTTAAATAATGAACATGTTAAGTGAAAACAGGTGTGAGACAAGACAGGTGAACTGATTGGTCGTCATGGTAACAAAACAGGGAGTGAAAAAAAAAGGAACTTAGAATCCAAAGGTCAAAAGCACCTGGTATTCCTTGACAGTCTACAATCCAAGTACTAACCAGGCCAGACACTGCTTAGCTTTAAGAACAAACGAGATTGGGGATGCTCAGGGTATTATGGCCATACAAACCTCATGATCAGACATGACAGAAAACTAAATCAGTTGGCATGGTAAGACACACAAGGAAATGCAAAACAGAACTAAATGTCCAAAAAATTAAACATAGCATGACCCAAACAAAACATGAACCATAGGCGTGACATGTCAAGACTCTTAGTAGTCAGATAATGTTTGTTCTTTGTCGTCTGGGGGATTAATTTGCTAACAACTCACGCACAGTCGTCTTAAATCAATCAATCAATCAAAGTTTACTCATATAGCCCTAAATCACCAGTGTCTCAAAGGGCTGCACAAGCCACTACGACATCCTCGGCTCAGATCCCAAAGGAGAACTGCACTTTTTTGGGGAATGTTGCCTATACTTCACAATCATTACAAGCGAGAAAAAGACAAAAGTTCTTTTTTTTCGCTTTCTAACATGTAAAAATTGACTCATTCAAGATGGCTAGCAAGCAATTTTACCTTTAAATCACTTTAAAATGCATATAAAAAGCGTCAACAATACATTATTTACGTTGTGTAACCTGTATGATAACCACACTAACATTGTTATTGTAAGACAGAACACTGAGGAACTACTTTTCTAGCGTACTAACACATCGGCGTGCTACGGTATTAGCCGTAAAAGCTAACTACGGAAAGAGATAAACTGGCTACTACGTCTACACGAAACGCGTTTGAGTTTTTAATGCAGAACACTGAGATAGGACAGCAAACTGTACTGAGTGAAAAACATGAACAATCACATTACAGTAGCTGTAAAGTATTATTTCATGTTTTGTTTGTACACAGCTAGCCAGACAGCGTATGTACTGTAGTTGTGATAAAAGGCATCGTGATCAATATAAAGTGACTTACTCAATGGAAAGACGTTTTTCCTGAATTATTTGGGTAAGCACTCCATTTATGTCGAAATAGCTTGGCTCCACATTTATAGAGGTGTCACTTTCCCCACACTCTGTCGGCTTCCGTCTGCACCAAAGTCTCACCCTCTCTTTTGTGCTCTCTTCTACTAGCAGCAGTTCATCCTCAGCTTCAAAAAGATAAGGTTGTGAATCTTCATTTGTCTAAAAATAGTCGTCTTTGTTGTCTGTAAACAAGTCTGCCATGTTTAGAAAACAAATCGGTCGCGGGATGTCGGAAGTGCGCTGCTGTGAAAACGAAAATAAATGCGCCTAAGTATTAGTTCTGGCTGTGCATAAAACGATTTAAAATATGGTAAATATTAAACATACTACATACATATTGTTATGAAGGTGTCTGTTACTACATTACATACATATATATATATATATATATATTTATATATATATATACACATACATACACATATATACATACATACACACACATATATATATATATATACTTGCAGTGTGTATAATGTATGTATTACATATTGTTATGAAGGTGTCTGTTACTACATTACATATATATATATATATATATATATATATATATATATATATATATATATACACATACATATATACACATATATACATACACACACATATACATATATATATATATATACTTGCAGTGTGTATAATGTATATATTACATATTGTTATGAAGGTGTTTGTTCCAACATTATACATATACTTGCAGTGTGTATATTTTACATATTGTTATGAAAGTGTCTGTTACTACAATATATATATATATATATATATATATACACACTCAGTGTGTTTATTGTACATATTACATATTGTTATAAAGGTGTCTGTTACTACATTATATATATACTTGCAGTGTGTACATTTTACATATTGTTATGAAAGTGTCTGTTATTACACACACACCTTTATATATATATATATATATATATATATATATATATATATATATATATATATATATATATATATATATATATATATATATATATACATATATAAATATATACACTCGCAGTGTGTTTATTGTACATATTACATATTGTTATAAAAGTGTCTGTTACTACATTATATATATACTTACAGTGTGTATAATGTACCTATTACATAGTGTTATGAAGGTGTCTATTACTACATTATATATATACTTGCAGTGTGTATAATGTACATATTACATATTGTTATGAAGGTGTCTGTTACGACATTATATTTATATATATGTACTTGCAGTATGTACATTATACATATTACATATTGTTATAAAGGTGTCTGTTACTACATTATATATATACTTGCAGTGTGTATAATGTACATATTACATAGTGTTATGAAGGTGTCTATTACTACATTATATATATATATATATACTTGCAGTGTGTATAATGTACATATTACATAGTGTTATGAAGGTGTCTATTACTACATTACATATATACGTGCAGTGTGTATAATGTACATATTACATATTGTTATGAAGGTGTCTGTTACTACATTATATTTATATATATATATATATACATATATATATATATATATATATATATATATATATATACTTGCAGTGTGTATATTGTACATTTTGTTATGAAGGTGTCTGTTACTACATTATATAAAAGTTTCTCAGTGTAAACGTTAAATATCCTGTCTTCGCGGTCTATTAAGTTGAATATAAGTTGAAAAGGATTTGCAAATCATTGTATTCTCTTTTTATTTACCATTTACCCAACGTGACAACTTCACTGCTTTTGGAGCACTCTAATGATTTCATACTTCACTGCAACATTTATCTTGTATCACACCATGAGTGCACTCAGGTCTTGGGTTCCCACCGCACGGAGCGCTGCACTCTTACAAAAAGCACAAAGACCAGCAACAACCAGCAGACGGACAACAAGAAGTTAGGGGGGGTCTCTTGCTGGCTGGAGCTGAGGTGCTCAGCTGTTAGTTGGGGGAATGAAATTGTCAGATAGTAAAAAAAGAAAACCCCGCCAGCCAAGGTGGCGCTGTAGAGCCCGAGCCAACAGGTGTCTCCAGCACCCCCACACGGTGCACGTCTATCAGGGCTGACGTGGCGTCTGGCCTGGAACGGATCACATTTACTTGTGCATCTGACTGACAGCGGCTTAAGTCCGGCTACAAAAATACAGATAGGAGGTGTCAAATACAACTCCTGCCTGTCTGCCTGCCTGCTGGCTTTGTCTACAAACCCTGTTTCCATATGAGTTGGGAAATTGTGTTAGATGTAAATATAAACAAAATGTAATGATTTGCAAACCATTTTCAACCCATATTCAGTTGAATGCACTACAAAGACAACATATTTGATGTTCAACCTCATAAACTTTTTTTTTTTTTTTTTTGCAAATAATAATTAACTTAGAATTTCATGGCTGCGACACGTGCCAAAGTAGTTGGGAAAGGGCATGTTCACCACTGTGTTACATCACCTTGTCTTTTAACAACACTCAATAAACGTTTGGGAACTGAGGAAACTAATTGTTGAAGCTTTGAAAGTGGAATTCTTTCCCATTTTTGTTTTATGTAGAGCTTCAGTCGTCCAACAGTCCGGGGTCTCCGCTGTCGTATTTTACGCTTCACAATGCGCCATACATTTGCCATGGGAGACAGGTCTGGACTGCAGGTGGGCCAGGAAAGTACCCGCACTCTATTTTTACGAAGCCACGCTGTTGTAACACATGCTAAATGTGGCTTGACATTGTCTTGCTAAAATAAGCAGGGGCGTCCATGAAAAAGACAGCACTTAGATGGCAGCATATGTTGTTCCAAAACCTATATGGACCTTTCAGCATTAATGGTGCCTTCACAGATGTGTAAGTTACCCATGCCTTGGGCACTAATACACCCCCATACCATCACAGATGCTGGCTTTTGAACTTTGCATCAATAACAGTCTGGATGGTTCGCTTCCCCTTTGGTCCGGATGACACGATGTCGAATATTTCCAAAAACATTTTGAAATGTGGACTCGTCAGACCACAGAACACTTTACCACTTTGCATCGGTCCATCTTTGATGATCTCGGGCCCAGAGAAGCCGGCGGCGTTTCTGGATGTTGTTGATAGCTCGGTTGGTAGAGTGGCCGTGCTAGCAACTTGAGGGTTGCAGGTTCGATTCCCGCTTGTGCCATCCTAGTTACTGCCGTTGTGTCCTTGGGCAAGACACTTTACCCACCTGCTCCCAGTGCCACCCACACTGGTTTAAATGTAACTTAGATATTGGGTGTCACTATGTAAAGCGCTTTGAGTCACTTGAGAAAAGCGCTATATAAATATAATTCACTTCACTTTCGAATTGCATACTAGAGCTTTCTCCTGAGCCCATGTGGTGATATCCTTTACACACTGATGTCGGTTTTTGATACAGTGCCGTCTGAGGGATGGAGGGTCACGGTCATTCAATGTTGGTTTCCCGCCATGCTGCTTACGTGGAGTGATTTCTCCAGATTCTCTGAACCTTTTGATGATATTATGGAGCGTAGATGTTGAAATCCCTAAATTTCTTGCAATTGCACTTTGAGAAACGTTGTTCTTAAACTGTTTGACTATTTGCTCACGCAGTTGTGGACAAAGGGGTGTACCTCGCCCCATCCTTTCTTGTGAAAGACTGAGCATGTTTTTGTTTTGGGAAGCTGTTTTTATACCCAATCATGGCACCCACCTGTTCCCAATTAGCCTGCACACCTGTGGGATGTTCCAAATAAGTGTTTGATGAGCATTTCTCAACTTTATCAGTATTTTTTGCCACCTTTCCCAACTTCTTTCTCACGTGTTGCTGGCATTAAATTCTAAAAAAAATGTTTATCAGTTTGAACATCAAATATGTTGTCTTTGTAGCATATTCAACTGAATATGGGTTGAAAATGATTTGAAAATCATTGTATTCCGTTTATATTTACATCTAACACAATTTCCCAACTCATATGGAAACGGGGTTTGTAGGTCCACCAGGTGTCTTCCTTAGTTACACTTTAATCGCCACATGCGCCAGAAGTCTCATATGTGGAATTATGAGGCGCTTTGTGCTCCGGACTGGAGCAAAGCACACTAAAACACTAAAAAAAAATGCAATAAAAGAGCTACTAAATTGACATTGTGCTAATGATTCTTGTAGTTGTAAAAGTAAAACTGCATGACATAGAACGCCTTAGCTGACATTGTGTAGCTTCTTCTCATTGTCACATTGAGGGATGTCTTGTTTTGGGTTTTTTGTCTTATGCTTTTAATTTGAAAAGTAACTCTCCTCTCGTTTCAGGTCGCTTGCCCTTCCTTTTGTGTCATCAGTCTGACTGTTTCCAGCTGTTCCCTATTACCTTCATGTGTTTATAAGCTCACTCCTTCCTTTGTTCCGTGCCAGATTGTCTCGTTTATTCGTGCTCTCTAGCGTCCATGTCTTTGTCCATGCCTTGCCTTGTCTTGCGCCCATGTCCCTTGATCCTGAACCATCCATTTTCTACCGCTTATTCCCTTTCGGGGGCGCTGGCGCCTATCTCAGCTACAATCGGGCGGAAGGCAGGGTACACCCTGGACAAGTCGCCACCTCATCGCAGGGCCAACACAGATAGACAGACAACATTCACACACTAGGGCCAATTTAGTGTTGCCAATCAACCTATCCCCAGGTGCATGTCTTTGGAAGTGAGAGGAAGCCGGAGTACCCGGAGGGAACCCACGCACTCACGGGGAGAACATGCAAACTCCACACAGAAAGATCCCGAGCCTGGATTTGAACCCAGGACTGCAGGAACTTCGTATTGTGAGGCAGACGCACAAACCCCTCTTCCACCGTGAAGCCCCCACACCAAACAAGAATGACAAAAAACTTATGAATATTTGGAGTTTTCCTTTTTTCCTCCTCAGCAGAGTGATTTTGATTATTTAGTTATTCAGCCGCAGTGGTAAGTTTCAGTTAAGTTTTTCATTCATTCCTCAACTTTTTGAGTCACTATTTTTGTTAAATACTTTATTAGATTAGTTAGTGTAGAATTTTTCATAGATGTTGTTTTGGTCCTCCTGTTGGAGCGCTTTTTGTTAAATACTGTTTATAGTTCGTCTTTACTTTTGTGTTTTCCTCCGTTCGGAGTGATTTTCGGTTGTTCCTTCTTTTTCTGGAACCTTTTCGCCGAGTAGTTTATTTTTGTGATTATAGATGTTTTTTCGTGACTCGGGAGGTAAAAGGAAATTGTCAAAATAAAAGCCTGTCTAACGTCCCAAATCTGCATCTGAGTCCAAATCCTTTTATCAAAGCCTGACACTCATAAGACATATTAAAAGCCTTTTTAACACTTTTAACACATTTTACTCTTGGATTATGAGTTTGTTTGTTTTTTTGGAATGACAACAGCTGTAATGCTAATCATGCTTTTCCACTTAAGTGACAGGTGAGTTTATGTAAAAAAAAATTACATAATTTATTATTTTAAAGCAGGGCTGAAAATAAATATTGTTAAGTACAACAAATATTGCATTAATCATATACACACTTAAAGTAAATTAATAAAGCAATTTAATTTTGACCGAACAAGCTTTTTTACCTTGTAAAAAAGCCAAAACAAGTGAAGTTGTCACGTTGTGTAAATGTTAAATAAAAAGAGAATACAACAAATCCTTTTCAACTTATATTCAATTGAACAGACTGCAAAGACAATAACAACTGTTATTTTTTGCAAATATTAGCTCATCTGGAAGTTGACGCCTGCGACATGTTTCGAAACAGCTGGCACAAGTGGCAAAAAAGACTGAGAAAGTTGAGGAAGGCTCGTCAAAGACTTATTTGGAACATTCCACAGGTGAACAGGCTAATTGGGACCAGGTGGGTGCCATGATTGGCTATAAAAGCAGCTTCCATGAAATGCTCACTCGTTCACAAACAAGGACGGGGCGAGGGTCGCCATTTTGTCAACAAATGCCCGAGCAAATTGTTTAAGAACAACATTTCTCAAGCAGCTATTGCAATAAATTTAGGGATTTCACCATCTACGCTCTGTAATATCATCAAAAGGTTCAGAGAATGTGGAGAAATCACTGCACATAAGCCATGATATTACGCACCTTGGATCCCTCAGGTGTTACTGCACCAAAAAGCGACATCAGTGTGTGAAGGATATCACCTCATGGGCTCAGAAACACTTCAGAAAACTACTGTCAGTTGCTACATTATTATTGTGGGGCAGTATAGCTCGGTTGGTAGAGCGGCCGTGCCAGCAACTTAAGGGTTGCAGGTTCGATCCCCGCTTACACCATCCTAGTCACTGCCGTTGTGTCCTTGGGCAAGACACTTTACCCACCTGCTCCCAGTGCCACCCACACTGGTTTATATGTAACTTAGATATTGGGTTTCACTATGTAAAGCGCTTTGGGTCACTAGAGAAAAAGCGCTATATAAATACAATTCACTTCACTTCACTACCTTTGTAAGTGCAAGTTAAAACTCTACCATGCAAAGGCATTTATCAACAACACCCAGAAACGCCGCAGGCATCGCTGGGCCCGAGTTCATCAAAGATGGACTGATGCAAAGTGGAAAAGGGTTCTGAGGCCTGACGAGTCCACATTCAAAATTGTTTTTTGGAAACTGTGGACGTCGTGTCCTCCGGACCAAAGAGGAAACGAACCATCCGGATTGTTCTAGGGTAAAAGTGTAAAAGTCAGCATGTGTGATGGTATGGGGGTGTATTAGTGGCCAAGGCATGGGTAACTTACACATCTGTGAAGGCACCATTAATGCTGAAAGGTACATACAGCTTTTGGAGCAACATATGTTATTATCATGGACGCCCCTGCTTATTTCAGCAAGACAAGTGCGGGTACTAGACTGGCCTGCCTGTAGTCCAGACATTTTAAATGTGGGAAGGCTAAAATATGAGGCGGGAGACTGTTGAACAACTTAAGCTGTAGATCAATCAAGAATGGGAAAGAATTCCACATCAAAAATGTGTCTCCTCAGTTCCCAAACCTGCACTGAGTGTTGTTAAAAGGAAAGGCCATGTAACACACTGGTAAAAATGCCTTTTTTGCAATGTGTTGCTGCCATTAAATTCTAAGTTAATGATTTGCAAAAAAAAATAAAATAACTTTCTCAGTGTGAACGTTAAATATCTTGTCTCTGCCGTCTATTCAATTGAATATAAGTTGAAAAGGATTTGTTGTATTCTCTTTTTATTTAGCATTTACACAAGGTGACAACTTCACTGCTTTTGTACCTTGTGATCAATAAAAGAGTAGACTGAGTGGCGTGCTGTAAAACACAGCTTTAAAAAATGTTATATAAAATTCTTAGTATGTTTTGTGTACTGTGGACATCAGGCAGAGTGCAGGTAAGAGTAGTATTATATTTCCAGTAACAACAAGGCAAAATACAAGAGGCTCGTGTCGTAGGAAAAGCCCATGTCGAGTTTAAAGCAAAAAAGTTGCATAACATAGAAAAGTGTGAACTTTAATCGTAGCGTGAAGCCAACAGGACCGGTCACGGGTATCGGACAAGAATCCCTCAAGAACAGGCAGGGCGAGACATAAGGGGCATGACTGAGACTGAGCATAAGTGCGAGTCCCAATCAACCAACAGAGGCCGGTGTGTTAAAATCAGTGCTCCTAGCAACCCGAGGCAAACAAGGAGTGTATAACGGAAATCTAACTAGGACATGGCCTGGAGGAACAGCTCATAACATTTGGTGCAAATAAATGACATGCATTCAAGTAAAATACAAACCCCGTTTCCATATGAGTTGGGGAATGGTGTTAGATGTAAATATAAACGGAATACAATAATTTGCAAATCCTTTCCGACCCATATTCAGTTGAATATGCTGCAAAGACAACATATTTGATGTTCAAACTGATAAACACAAAATAATCATTCACTTTAGAATTTGATGCCAGCGACACGTGACAAAGAAGTTGGGAAAGGTGGCAATAAACACTGATAAAGTTGAGGAATGCTCATCAAACACTTATTTGGAACATCCCACGGGTGTGCAGGCTAATTGGGAACAGGTGGGTGCCATGATTGGGTATAAAAGCAGCTTCCATGAAATGCTAAGTCATTCACAAACAAGAATGGGGCGAGGGTCACCAATTTGTAAGCAAATTGTCAAACAGTTTTAGAACAACATTTCTCAACGAGCTATTGTAAGGAATTTAGGGATTTTACCATCTACGGTCTGTAAAATAATCAAAATGTTCAGAGAATCTTTGATCCCTCAGGGCGGTGCTGCATCAAAAACCAACATCAGTGTGTAAAGGAAATCACTACATGGGCTCAGGAACACTTCATCAAACCACTGTCAGTAACTACAGTTGGTCGCTACATCTGTAAGTGCAAGTTAAAACTCTACTATGCAAAGCGAAACCCATTTATCAACAACACCCAGGAACGCCGCTGGCTTCGCTGGGCCCGAACTCATCTAACATGGACTGATGCAAAGTGGAAAAGTGTTCTGTGGTCTGACTAGTCCACATTTGGAATTATATTTGGAAACTGTGGACCTGGTGTCCTCCGAAACAAAGAGGAAAATGACCATCCGGATTGTTATAGGCGCGTAGTTAAAAAGCCAGCATGTGTGATGGTATGGGGGTGTATTAGTGCCTAAGGCATCGGTAACTTACACATCTGTGAAGGCACCATTGATGCTGAATGGTCCATACAGGTTTTGGAGCAACATATGTTGTCATCCAAACAACGTTATCATGGACACCCCTGCTTATTTCAGCAAGACGATGCCAAGCCACGTGTTACAACAGCGTGGTCTTGTAGTAAAAGAGTGCGGGTACTTTCCTGGCCCGACCTGTCTTCCACCGAAAATGTGTGGCGCATTATGAAGCGTAAAATACGACGCCGGACTGTTGAACGACTGAAGCTCTACATAAAACAAGAATAGTAAAGAATTCCACTTTCAAAGCTCCAACAATTAGTTTCCTCAGTTCCCAAACGTTTATTGAGTGTTGTTAAAAGAAAAGGTGATGTAACACAGTGGTGAACATGCCCTTTCCCAACTACTTTGGCACGTGTCGCAGCCATGAAATTCTAAGTTAATTATTAGTTGCAAAAAAAATAAAGTTTATGAGTTTGAACATCAAATATGTTGTCTTTGTAGCACAATCAACTGAATATGGGTTGATTTGCAAATCATTGTATTCTGTTTATATTTACATCTAACACCATTTCCCAACTCATATGGAAACGGGGTTTGTATATGAATTTGGATTATTGCCATTCAGTCACAGCATGGAACGTTTTCTTTGGGGGGAAAAAAGTTGCTGTAAATAAGGATAGTTACCTGATTTAGTAGCAGACAGGAAGGTAGCAAACAGTCGCTTGTGATGTTGTGAAGGTAACTAAACAGCATTTGCCGTTTCAAAAATGTGAAGTTTGCGTCCATAGAAGTGAGGAAGGTCGTAAGAATAAAGTTGTGTAAAGAACCATGAAGATGCCGGGGAGGGCGTCTATGTTGGAAGTAGCAGCCCGGGGGAAGGCGGTGTTTCCCGGGTAAGACGAGGCTGTCCGGTCCGGTCCGTCAGCCGGGGACCGAGCGTCAAAAGTAAGAAAAATACGTGCTGAAAAAAACGAAAAATGCCCCACATTAAATCTTAACTTGTAGTCGTAGACAACCAGCACTAAAAATAATAAAAATAAAAATGATAGTAATAATTGACTACCTCCAACTACTAAGTGTGACCTCCGAGGACTTCTCTCTCTCTCCCACGTCCTGTGCGGCTGCAGCGGGGCGGAGCACTAACCGTGATTTCTTCCACCTCGAAGCATTACAACATTTAATCCAAAATGTTGCTGTATTTTACACAAATATAATAATCAATGTAGCAGCGGACACATTTTTCCCCGGTTTTGTTCGTTTTCCGGGAACGCCTTCTCGCTTGCCGTAGAGACGACGTCATCAGGAATGACCTGCTTTTTTTTTTTTTTTTTTATTGTTTAAAGCATTACATTAAAAAAACGAGCTGGATTAGTCCCAAATTCCGGAATCTAAAAATACACGCATAGAGAATGTGTTATTTATTCCAATATGTTGCTGTGTTTAGAACAAATATAATAGTTTATGTGGAATTTTATGAGATAGGAAAGTAAGAACTACACTACCCAGCATGCAACGGTAGTGACGAGCGTGAAGTGTTGTTGTATGTCTCCGTGCCGGCAGCGAGAATGTGGTTATGAAGACGCTGTGTGAGTAAACGTTGAGAACTCAGTCAACACACCTCGCCTGCGTTATTTTCAAATTAGACAGACTACACATAATGTAGCGGTGTTTCATTTTTTTCCTCGGTTTTGTTTTTGTACCGGAAACGCCTTCTCGCTTGCCGTAGACACGACGTCATCAGGAATGACTGTTTTTACTTTTTTTTTTCTTCTTTTTTTTTAAGCAATACATCAAAAAACAAGCTGGATAAGTCTCACATTCCGGGATTTAAAAATACATGCATATAAAATGTGTGTTTTACTGAATGTAAGGATATGTAAGAAAAGTATTATTTGTGAGCCGAACTGGACTGGGAGAGCGTAAGTCTCGGTTTTAACCACTAGAGGGAGGCATTTCACCTTCATAATCAGGCGTTCTCTGAGCGTTAGAGCCTGAGTTTAATTATATTTTATTTACATGTAACTATTTTTTATTTTGT
>NC_084619.1:66503072-66533072 GCF_033978795.1 Nerophis ophidion | reverse complement strand
ACAAGGTGGAAACTAATGAGTTGCTATGGAAATAAGAGAAACAAGGAAGTGCAAAAGCAGGAAACAATGTCCAAAAAAACAAAACAAAACATGAACCCCATGGGCGGGACACACCAGTAAATTTCACAATTTGAACACGAAATCTATTGCAACTTTTACATTGCACAATTTGATGGATCACTTGCTTTGAAATCATTATTATTAGCATTTATTTACATTTTTAAAAGGGTTTGATTGTTTGATCATATATTTTTTGCATAATTTGCAAAATAGAAAGAAAAAATAAATTTACTGACAAAGTTACAGCACTTTATTGATACATATTATTTTCATGCTTTCAAGGGCCAAATAAAATGAAGTGGGGGGGCCACATTTGGCCCCCGGGCCTTGAGTTTGACACCTGTACTCTGTTTTTTTTTTTTTTTTACCAAAGTGCAGGTGAGATAAATACTGCAGAAAGATAATGAAGATGGACGACTTATTCATCACCTTGTGTGTAAAGATGAGACACTGGGAAAGAAAGTGCTGCCCCTAGTGTTTTGGAGTGTGCACAACACCTTTTTTTATGTGTGTGTGTGTTTACAGACTGATACAAAAATCTATTGAGGTCAACAATAGTTGAGTAGAGACGGAGGAACAATGAAGGGAGGGATCCGTGTCCTTCCCTGACGTAACCAGACACTCAACTTATCCAGAGGCACTAAATTATTCACTCCGAAGATGATCGGAGGACCCGTAATTTAAGAGCCTCTTGTCAGTTGTCCCAACGCGTGACATAAGTACAAAGCCCCAAAAAGCAGTGAAATTGTCACGTTGTGTAAATGCTAAATAAAAAGAGAATACAATGATATGCAAATCACTTATATTCAATTGAATAGACTGCAAAGACAAGATATTTCATGTTAACACTGAGAAACTTTGTTATTTTTTGCAAATATTAACTCATTTGGAATTTGAAAAACTGCCACAAGTGGCAAAAAAGACAGAGAAAGTTGAGGGATGCCCATCAAATACTTATTTGGGTGCCATCGTTGGGTATAAAAGCAGCTTCGGTGAAATGCTCACTCGTTCACAAACCAGGACGGGGCGAGGGTCGCCACTTTGTCGACAAACGCCTGAGCAAATTGTTTAAGAACAACATTTCTCGAGTAGCTATTGCGAGGAATTTAGGGATTTCGCCATCTACGCTCCGTAATATCATCATAAGGTTCGGAGAATGTGGAGAAATCACTGCACGCAAGCCATGATGTTACGCACCTTCCATCCCTCAGGCATCAAAAAGCCACATCAGTGTGTAAAGGATATCACCACATGGGCTCAAGGAACACTTCAGAAAACCACTGTCGGTAACTACAGTTGGTCGTTACGTCTGTAAGTGAAGTGAAGTGAATCATATTTATATAGCGCTTTTCTCAAGGGACTCAAAGCGATTTACATAGTGACACCCAATATCTAAGATATATTTAAACCAGTGTGGGTGGCACTGGGAGCAGGTGGGTAAAATGTCTTGCCCAAGGACACAAGGGCAGTAACTAGGATGGCACACGCAGGAATCAAACCTGCAACCCTCAAGTTGCTGGCACGGCCACTCTACCAACCGAGCTATGTCGTTGGTATAGTGCAAGTTAAAACTCTACTATGCAAAGCAAAAAGCCATTTATCAACAACACCCGGAAACGCTTTACTGGGCCCGAGCTCGTCTAAGATGGACTGATGCAAAGTGGACAAGTGTTCCGTGGTCTGACGAGTCCACATTTTAAGTTGTTTTTGGAAATTGTGGACCAAAGAGGAAAAGAACCATTCGGACTGTTCTAGGGTGAGAGTGTAAAAGTCAGCATGTGTGATGGTATGGGGGTGTATTAGTGGCCAAGGCATGGCTAACTTACACATCTGTGAAGGCACCATTAATGCTGAAAGGTACATACAGCTTTTGGAGCAACATATGTTGTTATCATGGACGCCCCTGCTTATTTCAGCAAGACAATGCCAAGCCGGGTGTTACAACAGCGTGGCTTCATAGTAAAAGAGTGCGGGTACTAGACTGGCCTGCCTGTAGTCCAGAAATTGAAAATGTGTGAAGGCAAAAAAATGAGGTGGGAGACTGTTGAACAACTTAAGCTGTACTTCAAGCAAGAATGGGAAAGAATTCCACTTCAAAAATGTGTCTCCTCAGTTCCCAAACCTGCACTGAGTGTTGTTAAAAGGAAAGGCCATGTAACACACTGGTAATAATGCCTTTTTTGCAATGTGTTGCTGCCATTACATTCTAACTTCATGATTATTTGCACACAAAAAATGATCTTTCTCATTTTAAACTTGAAATATCTTGTCTTTGCAGTCTATTCAATTGAATATAAGTTGAAAAGGATTTCTTGTATTCTCTTTTTATTTACTATTCACACAACGTGACAACTTCACTGCTTTTGGCTTTTGTAGGTTACGGCTTCTAATTAGGGACCGAATGTCCCTTTGGGACAAAGGACCCTATTGTATTTATAAGGTTTTATTATTATTATACCACCGCCTCTTTGAGCTGTAATTTGACCCCCTTAACATGCTTTAAAACTCACCAAATTTTATACACACATCAGAACTGGCGAAAATTGCCATGTATAAAAAAAAACCAAACCCCAAAACTCAAAATTGGGCTCTAGCGCCCCCTAGGAACAAACACAGACAAAACTGCTTGTAACTTCCGTTAAGAATGTCATAGAGACATGAAACAAAAGCCTCCATGTAGATCTGGCTTAGACCTACTTTTCATACATTGACCTCCATCAGCAAAAATCAACAGGATGTTGGCAAAAAAAAACTCAAAACAAAAGTTTCCTAAAAAAATTTCATTTTTGCCTTTTCGAGCTGTAATTTAACCCCCTTAAAATGCTTCAAAACTCACCAAACTCGACACACACATCAGGACTGGTGAAAATTGCGATCTAATAAAAAAACAAACCCCAAAACTCAAAATTGTGCTCTAGCGCCCCCTAGGAATAAAACACTGATAAAACTGCTCTTGGGAAGAAAACACAAACAAAACTGCTTGCAACTTCCGGTAGGAATGTCGTAGAGACATGAAACTAAAGCTTCTATGTAGGTCTGACTTAGACCTACATTTCATACATTGACCTCCATCAGCAAAAATCAACAGGATGTTGGCAAAAAAAAACTCAAAACAAAAGTTTCCTAAAAAAATTTCATTTTTGCCTTTTCGAGCTGTAATTTAACCCCCTTAAAATGCTTCAAAACTCAACAAACTCGACACACACATCAGGACTGGTGAAAATTGCGATCTAATAAAAAAACAAACCCCAAAACTCAAAATTGTGCTCTAGCGCCCCCTAGGAATAAAACACTGATAAAACTGCTCTTGGGAAGAAAACACAAACAAAACTGCTTGCAACTTCCGGTAGGAATGTCGTAGAGACATGAAACTAAAGCTTCTATGTAGGTCTGACTTAGACCTACATTTCATACATTGACCTCCATCAGCAAAAATCAACAAGAAGTTGGCAAAAACCCCTTCAAAACAAAAGTTTCCTAAAAAATGTCATTTTTGCCTTTTTGAGTTGTAATTTGACCCCCTTAAAATTCTTCAAAACTCACCAAACTGGACACACACATCAGGACTGGTGAAAATTGCGATCTAATTAAAAAAACAGACCCCAAAACTCAAAATTGTGCTCTAGCGCCCCCTAGGAATAAAACACGGAAAAAACTGCTCTTGGGAAGAAAACACAGACACAACTGCTTGTAACTTCCGGTAAAAATGTCGTAGAGACATGAAACAAAAACCTCTGTGTAGGTCTCACTTAGACCTACATTTCATTAAATAACATCCTTCAGCAAAAATCCAGAGTTGTCAATTGCCCCTTCAAAACAAAAACTTTGTAAAAACCCGTCACCTTTTTTCAAACATTATCTCCTCTGAGCGCGTTTGTTGTGTCGGCTTCAAACTCGCACAGGAAAGAGATTGAACCATTCTGATTAAAAGTTGCCGAAATAGTTTTTGTAACTGCTCCGGTTTTGATTTTACGAACCTTCAAAGAACTGCTGCGCTGCTGCCGTCTCAAGATGGCCACTTAAAAGCAGGAAGCACCAGCGTGACCACACAATGCAGAGAAGGTAGGTACTGTGCAGGTAAAGATACGTTGACTGGGTGAAAGAAGGAGGCACCAGTTTGACCCCAGGATACAGAGAAGGTAGGTAATGTGAAGGTAAATATATGTTGTCTGGGTGATGGCAGGAAGCACCAGCGTGTATGTGTGAAACAAAGAAGCACCAGTGTGACCCCAGGATGCAGGGAAGGTAGGTAATGTGAAGGTAAAGATAAGTTGAATGAGTAAAGGCAGGAAATCGCTGCTTGCAGCTTTAATTATTATTGTTTTTAGAAAGGAGGTTATGTTTTTATTGGTGCGAGTTTGTTAGATTTCAAAGTTTTGTTTTGATGGTCGTTGGTTTGCCAAAAACTCCACAGCCGCCGGTACATTTGGTGGCAAAATCCGCCCATAAAATGTAAACGGAGGACTTGCGCCTTCCGCCCGAATGCGGCTGAGCTAGGCTCCAGCGAACCCCCGCCACCCCAAAAGGGACACGCGGTGGAAAATGGATGGATGAATGGAGAACGGGGTGGTCCAGCCATTTTTCCAGAGCTCCCACCATCCTTAATCCTTACCCTCCTCATCGTTGGAGAGCTGTCTTCAGTCTGCATGTTCACACCCGCGTGTCTGACTTACCACCGCCTCACCCCCACACCCTGTCACAGTCTGCATGTCCGACTTACCACCCCCTCACCCCCACACCCTGTCACAGTCTGCATGTCTGACTTACCGCCGCCTCACCCCCACACCCTGTCACAGTCAAGCCGGCGGTGAGAACGTTTATTACCCAGGCTGCACAGATTGAAGGCGTACCCTTCACAAGGGTGAACTCAACGATGGCGTTTTCGGTTTATGTTAGTCTGGCTTGCCATCGTCTTGCTGAAATAAGCAGGGGCGTCCATGATAACAACATATGTTGCTCCAAAAGCTGTATGTACCTTTCAGCATTAATGGTGCCTTCACAGATGTGTAAGTTACCCATGCCTTGGCCACTAATACACCCCCATACCATCACACATGCTGTCTTTTTACACTTTCCCCCTAGAACAGTCCCCATGGTTCTTTTCCTTTTTGGTCCACAGTTTCCAAAAACAATGTGAAATGTGGACTCGTCAGACCACGGAACACTTTTCCACTTTGCATTGGTGCATCTTAGACGATCTCGGGGCCAAGCGAAGCCGACGGCGTTTCTGGGTGTTGTTGATAAATGGCTTTGGCCTTGCATAGTAGAGTTTTAACTTTCACTTACATATGTAGCGACCAACTGTAGTTACTGGCAGTGGTTTTCTGACGTTTCTGAGCCCATGTGGTGATATCATTTACACACTGATGTCGGTTTTTAATAAAGTACCGCCTGAGGTATCTAAAGTACGTAATATCATGGCTTAAGTGCAGTGATTTCTCTACATTCTCTCAACCTTTCGATGATATTATGGAGCGTTGATGGTGAAATCCCTAAATTCCTTGCTTGACAAAAGTTGTTCTTAAACAATTTGTTCAGGCATTTGTCGACAAAGTGGTGACCCTCGCCCTGTCCTTGTTTATGAATGAGTGACTATCTCCTCTTATGTCCACAGTTTCCAAAAACAATTTGAAATGTGGACTCGTCAGACCACAGAACACTTTTCCACTTTGCATCAGTCCATCTTAGACGAGCTCGGGCCCAGTAAGGCGTTTCTGGGTGTTGTTGATAAATGGCTTTGGCCTTTGCATAGTAGAGTTTTGCTTGCACGTACAGATGTAGCGACCGACTGTAGTTACTGACGGTGGTTTTCTGAAGTGTTCCTTGAGCCCATGTGGTGATATCCTTTACACACTGATGTGGATTTTTCATGCAGTAGCGCCTGAGGGATCCAAGGTGCGTAATATCATGGCTTACGTGCAGTGATTTCTCCAGATTCTCTGAACCTTTCGATGCTATTACGGAGCGTAGATGGTGAAATGTTGTTCTTCAACAATTTGCTTAGGCGTTTGTCGACAAAGTTAGACCTAGACTTCCTTTTTATTGTCATTTAAATTTGATCTTTACAGCACAGATAAGAACGAAATTTCGTTAGATAAGCTCATGGTAGTGCAGAATAAAAAAAAAATAAGGTGCATATATAATTAAATAAATATATATATATATAATATATAAATATATATAAAATAAATAAATATATATAAATATATATAAATAAATGGATTACTGTACAGATAAATATATTGCACTTTATCACATGCGTCCACGTTTATGCATGTACGTTATATTGTCTTTTTTATTCCAGCGAGTTAATCCATTTTGGTCAGGCAGCGGCTTTTTGAGATCTCCTGGATGGGAGGAAGAGGAGTCCCGATGATCTTTTCCACCATCCTCACCACGCTCTGGAGAGACTTCCAGTCTGTGGTGACCCTCGCCCCGTCTTTGTTTATGAACGAGTGAGCATTTCATGGCACCCACCTGTTCCCAATTAGCCCGTTCACCTGTGGCATGTTCCAAATAAGCGTTTGATGAGCATTCCTCAACTTTCTCACTCTTTTTTGCCACTCCTGCCAGCTTTTTTGAAACAAGTTGCAGGCGTCAAATTCCAAATGAGCTAATATTTGCAAAAAAACACAAAGTTTGTCAGTGTGAACATAAAATATCTTGTCTTTGCAGTCTATTTAATTGAATATAAGTTGAAAAGCATTTGTTGTATTCTCTTTTTATTTACCATTTATACAAGGTGACTGTCAGGACTGGGACTTTGACTGGGATTGTTTCTTCGACGCAAAGGAAAATTGGCACGAGTCAGGCGAGAATGCAAGTACATTTTTATTTATCAAACACTATAACTGGGTTTGGCGTTAAACTACATCCAGGCATGAGATGGGAGGTTGTGTGTGGGGTTAGTGAGTCCCAACTAACGTCTATAAAATGCACACAAAGAACCGTTTGCACCTTCTCTTGTGACTGGCGGGCGGTCAGCGCCATAAAGCTCAGCGGGTCCCTGGGTAATTGTAGCGTGGACAACCAACAGGACAGACTAAGTTCAACAGCCCAGTAAGGCAATTAGTCTAGGAGAAGGATCTTTGATATAAAATACCCCTTCCAACCCGCACCAGGCCAGCGTGGAAGGTGTAGGCTAATAACCAGCATGAAAAGTACGCCACTAGAGATCGTTCACTATGGCAGAAACATGCTGAGGCTTTCGTCCAACGGCTGATGATGATGATAACTAACAAAAGGAGAAACAAATGGCACGCACAATGGCGGAGAAGAAACTTGACTAATGAAAAAAACAAAAGACTAGCACAAAAGCTACAAACTATAAACATGAAACAAACACTTGCACTGTGGCATGAATAACAAAAACGTACGTGG
Organism: Nerophis ophidion; assembly: GCF_033978795.1. Lineage (NCBI taxonomy): Eukaryota > Metazoa > Chordata > Actinopteri > Syngnathiformes > Syngnathidae > Nerophis > Nerophis ophidion. The sequence goes on along the minus strand of NC_084619.1, from coordinate 66,525,632 downwards.
CATGGACAGCATAATAAACAGAGTAGCATGGCATGAAGGTAGATGAGGAATATGAAGTTGCCAGCCTGACTACCTGGTAACTGTGGCTTAAATAATAGCTATGATGATTAGAAACAGGTGTGAGAACTGAGGAAAGGGGCGTGAGTTGAAGACAAGGCGGAAACTAATGAGTTGCTATGGAGATAAGGGAAACAAGGAAGTGCAAAAAGCGGGAAACAAGTGTCCAAAAAATAACCAAACATGACAAAAACGAAACAGTGACAACTTCACCGCGTTTGACTTTTGCACGTTTTAATCCATGCCGTGACTATTTTAAAACAAAAATGAATCTTCCTTTAAGGACTGGCATTAGCTCACTAGCCTCAAATGCAAATGTAGCAGTAAAGTTGTGCCCTAATTGTGACGCTTTGCTAGCATCGTGGTGATGTTTTGTTATCTCGTGGGTGCAGCGGAGATGGAACACAGCGTGAAGGTAGGAATGATAATTTATTCGTACACTAAAGAACACTATAAAACAAACTAAGAACAAAGGCACTTGCACAAAAGCCTTTAGACAAAACAAACAGAAAGCGCTAGCATGTAAGCTAGGGACATAAACAGGGCAGGACTAGCGTGGAAGCTAACAACTCTCAAAAGTAGGTTACCACAATGCTGTTGCGTGGAAGCAAATAAGAGTCCGAGAACGCAATGGCAAACAAAGTCGGGCTTAAATAGAAAGGATCATCAACAATCAGGTGTGTGTGGAAAAACAAGGCAGGTGACACAAATGGGTAACTATAGAAACGGAACAAAACAGGAAGTGCCACCAGGAACTAAGGGAGTCATATCAATCAATCAATCAATGTTTATTTATATAGCCCCAAATCACAAATGTCTCAAAGGACTGCACAAATCATTACGACTACAACATCCTCGGAAGAACCCACAAAAGGGCAAGGAAAACTCACACCCAGTGGGCAGAGAGAATTCACATCCAGTGGGACGCCAGTGACAATGCTGACTATGAGAAACCTTGGAGAGGACCTCAGATGTGGGCAACCCCCCCTCTCTAGGGGACCGAAAGCAATGGATGTCGAGCGGGTCTAACATGATACTGTGAAAGTTCAATCCATAGTGGCTCCAACACAGCCGCGAGAGTTCAGTTCAAGCGGATCCAAGACAGCAGCGAGAGTCCCATCCACAGGAAACCATCTCAAGCGGATCAGCAGCGTAGAGACGTCCCCAACCGATACAGGCGAGCGGTCCATCCTGGGTCCCGACGAGCGGTCCATCCTGGGTCTCGACTCTGGACAGCCAGTACTTCATCCATGGTAATCGGACCGGACCCCCTCCACAAGGGAGGGGGGGACATAGGAGACGAGATACAAAACAGAACCAAAACTAGAATATGACATGATCCAAGTCGTGGATCATGACACTAATGGACGTACTGTGTTAAGGGTCATGTGACCACATGTCGGTACGTCACGCCAAGTCTCGTTCGGTCTCTATCAGCACATTTATGTCCCTTCTTCCTGTCGACCGTAATTGCTTTCCCTTGATGGCGTCGTAAAACGCATGCATTCATCCAATATTAAATACGCTGCTCGGTCTTTATTAGCTGGACTCATCCTGACATTCACTGACTCCATTAAATAAGTCTGATGGCCTCATTGCAGTTAGCATCTCCCCAAGGGGGCGGGGGGGGGGGGGGGGGGCTCACGCTAATTTGTGAGGAAAAGGGATATCAGTTTAATCATGTCGACATACAGTATCACTCTGGGCTGAAGATGGATTTGTGCAGATAACGACACGCTCACTAGATGAGGCAATTCCTGAAGGAATTTGGTGCTGAAGTTGAAGTGAGATGCTGAGAGAATGTAGTATGGATGTAAGGACAGTTGGAATGTTGAAGAGCTTGAATTTCCAGGAAAACGGGAATTTGGTTTGGAAATTGGGAAAGTGTTAGTTAGAATGTCCAGGATCAATCAATCAATCAATGTTTATTTATATAGCCCTGAATCACAAATGTCTCAAAGGGCTGCACAAACCACAACACAAACCACAACGACATGCAAGGAGAACTCCCACCCAGTGGGACGCCAGTGACAATGATGACTATGAGAACCTTGGAGAGGACCACCCCCCCCCCCGATATTACGGAGATGAAAGAAGGCCGATTTTAGTAACACTTTTAATATGTGACTCAAAGGAGAGAGTTGGGTGGAAGATAATAACCAGATTCTTTACCGTGTCGCCTTGTTTAATTGTTTGGTTGTCAAATGTTTAAGTTGTATTATTAAATAGAGGTCGGTGTCTAGCAGGACCGATAATCAGCATTTCCGTTTTTTTGGCGTTGAGTTGCAAAAAGTTAGCGGACATCCATTGTTTAATTTCATTAAGACACGCCTCCAGCTGACTACAATCCGGCGTGTTGGTCAGCTTTAGGGGCATGTAGAGTTGGGTGTCATCAGCATAACAGTGAAAGCTAACATCGTATTTGCGTATGATGAGTGGAATTGTCAGGCTTGCCCCTGACAGTTTGTTTGTGTCTTTATTTCCTCTGTGTGTAGTATTTCCGGTCGGCGCTCTTATTTTGTCTGTTTCCTGTGTTTCTTCCTGGGCGCTGTTTCCCCTCAGCTGCGGCTGATTGGCACATGACCACACCTGGTGTCAATCAGCCCGCTCCTATTTTAGACCTGCTTTGTTTTGGATTATTGTCGTTGCTACCTGTCGCTCCTGTCGTGTCTATGCAGTGTTGTGGTAAGCTATATTTGGTAGCGGTTTGTAGCTTACTGTCTTTTGTTCCCTGCTTCCAAGTTTTTTATCCGCCTCGTGCGTGTTTTTGTTTGTACCCTTTTGGTTTTGTTCTTGTTTTATTATTTAAAGATTAAATCATGTTTACCTGCAAAATGCTTGCTTCCTTCTCTGCATCTTGGGGTTCGTTACCAACTAACTCTGACAGGAATGTGTTGATGTTGGAATGGTTTGAATAATTGTGCAACTTGGAGAAATGTCCCATTCATTTCAATGGGAGCTTCCTAGAAATTTGGGAATTTCATTAAAAGTGTTTTTTTTTTTTTTTTTTTTTTTTTTTTTTAATGATTAGGAGTATAAATGTCCTGAATGAGCTGAATTGGTTGGTGTTGGAATTGTTTAAATCGGTCAAGAATTGTTGAAGTAGTAACAGTTTTTTCATTGAAAAATTCCTGCAATTTTGGGAAAACCGGGATTTTTTTTTTTTCTAGTTCTTAAACCAACTTGTTTTTTTGTCCTGACTAAGAGGAATGTTTTGGAAGTGGAACGTTTTAAATGGGTTGAAAAATGTGAAAGGAGTTGTCTGACTTAAGAAGGGTGGACATAGGTTACCAAAAACCGTGAATTCCTGGAAATGTGTTGAATGTGGAATGGTTTGAATCAGTTGAAAAATGTGGGAATTGTGTTAAATGGAAAGATGTCCCATTCATTTCAATGTGAATTTCCTGGAAATTTGGGATTTTTTAAATTTTTTAGAATGATTAGGAGCATGAATGTCCTGAATGTGTTGAATTGGTTGGTGTTGGAATTGTTGAAATCGGTCAAAAAATGTTGAAGTAGTAACAGGTTTTTCATTGAAAAACGGTACTACGGAATTTCGGGTAAACCGAGAATTTTGCAAGTTTTTGAACAAATTTGTTTTTTGCTCTGAATAAGAGGAATGTTTTGACAGTGGAACAGTTCAAATGGGTTGAAAAATGTGAAAGGAGTTGTCAAACTTAAGAAGGGTGGACATAGGCCACCAAAAAACGGGAATTCCTGGAAATTTGTTGAATGTGGAAAAATGGTAGTTTGAATGTCCAGAATGAGTTGAATGTGTTGATGTTGGAATGGATTGAATTGGTTGAAAAATGTGGAAATTGTCTAACATGGAAACATGTCCCATTCATTTCAATATGAATTTCCTGGAAATGTGGGATTTGTTGTATTTTTTTAGAATGATTAAGAGCATGAATGTCCTGAATGAGCTGAATTGGTTGGTGTTGGAATTGTTTAAATCGGTCAAAAAATGTTGAAGTAGTTACAGGTTTTTCATTGAAAAACGGTACTACGGAATTTCGGGTAAACCGAGAATTTTGCAAGTTTTTGAACAAATTTGTTTTTTGCTCTGAATAAGAGGAATGTTTTGACAGTGGAACAGTTCAAATGGGTTGAAAAATGTGAAAGGAGTTGTCAAACTTAAGAAGGGTGGACATAGGCTAACAAAAAACGGGAATTCCTGGAAATTTGTTGGATGTGGAAAAATGGTAGTTTGAATGTCGAGAATGGGTTGAATGTGTTGATGTTGGAATGGTTTGAATCGGTTGAAAAATGTGGAAATTGTCCAACATGGAAAAATGTCCCATTCATTTCAATATGAATTTCAAGGAAATTTTGGATTTTTTTTTAATTTTTAGAATGATTAGGAGCATGAATGTCCTGAATGAGCTGAATTGGTTGGTGTTGGAATTGTTGAAATCGGTCAAAAAATGTTGAAGTAGCAACAGGTTTTTCATTGAAAAACGGTACTACGGAATTTTTGGGAAACAGGGAATTTTGCTAGTTTTTGAACAAATTTGTTTTTTGCTCTGAATAAGAGGAATGTTTTGACAGTGGAACAGTTAAAATGGGTTGAAAAATGTGAAAGGAGTTGTCAAACTTAAGAAGGGTGGACATAGGCTACCAAAAAACGGGAATTCCTGGAAATTTGTTGGATGTGGAAAAATGGTAGTTTAAATGTCCAGAATGAGTTGAATGTGTTGATGTTGGAATGGTTTGAATCGGTTGAAAAATGTGGAAATTGTCTAACATGGAAAAATCTCCCATTCATTTCAATGTGAATTTCCTGGAAATTTGGGATTTTTTGTATTTTTTAGAATGATTAGGAGCATGAATGTCCTGAATGAGCTGAATTGGTTGGTGTTGGAATTGTTGAAATCAGTCGAAAAATGTTGAAGTAGTAACAGGTTTTTCATTGAAAAACGGTACTACGGAATTTTTGGGAAACCGGGAATTTTGCAAGTTTTTGAACAAATTTGTTTTTTTGCTCTGAATAAGAGGAATGTTTTGACAGTGGAACGGTTCAAATGGGTTGAAAAATGTGAAAGGAGTTGTCAAACTTAAGAAGGATGGACATAGGCTACCAGAAAACGGGAATTCCTGGAAATTTGTTGGATGTGGAAAAATGGTAGTTTGAATGTGTAGAATGGGTTTGAATGTGTTGAAGGTGGAATGATTTGAATCGGTTGAAAAATGTGGAAATTGTCCAACATGGAAAAATGTTCTATTCATTTCAATATAAATTTCCTGGAAATTTGGGATTTTTTGTACTTTTTAGAATGATTAGGAGCATGAATGTCCTGAATGAGCTGAATTGGTTGGTGTTGGAATTGTTGAAATCGGTCAAAAAATGTTGAAGTAGTGACAGGTTTTTCATTGAAAAACGGTACTACGGAATTTCGGGGAAACCAGGAATTTTGCAAGTTTTTGAACAAATTTGTTTTTTGCTCTGAATAAGAGGAATGTTTTGACAGTGGAACAGTTAAAATGGGTTGAAAAATGTGAAAGGAGTTGTCAAACTTAAGAAGGGTGGACATAGGCTACCAAAAAATGGGATTCCTGGAAATTTGTTGAATGTGGAAAAATGATAGTTTGAATGTCTAAAATGGGTTTGAATGTGTTGATGTTGGAATGGTTTGAATCGGTTGAAAAATGTGGAAATTGTCTAACATGAAAAAATGTCCCATTCATTTCAATATGAATTTCCTGGAAATTTGGGATTTTTTGTATTTTTTAGAATGATTAGGAGCATGAATGTCCTGAATGAGCTGAATTGGTTGGTGTTGGAATTGTTGAAATCGGTCAAAAAATGTTGAAGTAGTAACAGGTTTTTCATTGAAAAACGGTACTACGGAATTTCGGGGAAACCGGGAATTTTGCTAGTTTTTGAACAAATTAGTTTTTTGCTCTGAATAAGAGGAATGTTTTGACAGTGGAACAGTTCAAATGGGTTGAAAAATGTGAAAGGAGTTGTCAAACTTAAGAAGGGTGGACATAGGCTACCAAAAAACGGGAATTCCTGGAAATTTGTTGAATGTGGAAAAATGGTAGTTTGAATGTCGAGAATGAGTTGAATGTGTTGATGTTGGAATGGTTTGAATCGGTTGAAAAATGTGGAAATTGTCTAACATGGAAAAATGTCCCATTCATTTCAATATGAATTTCCTGGAAATTTGGGATTTTTGGTATTTTTTAGAATGATCAGGAGCATGAATGTCCTGAATGAGCTGAATTGGTTGGTGTTGGAATTGTTGAAATCGGTCAAAAAATGTTGAAGTAGTTACAGGTTTTTCATTGAAAAACGGTACTACGGAATTTTTGGGAAACCGGGAATTTTGCTAGTTTTTGAACAAATTTGTTTTTTGCTCTGAATAAGAGGAATGTTTTGACAGTGGAACAGTTCAAATGGGTTGAAAAATGTGAAAGGAGTTGTCAAACTTAAGAAGGGTGGACATACGCTACCAAAAAACGGGAATTCCTGGAAATTTGTTGGATGTGGAAAAATTGTAGTTTGAATGTCGAGAATGGGTTGAATGTGTTGATGTTGGAATGGTTTGAATCGGTTGAAAAATGTGGAAATTGTCTAACATGGAAAAATGTCCCATTCATTTCAATATGAATTTCCTGGAAATTTGGGATTATTGGTATTTTTTAGAATGATCAGGAGCATGAATGTCCTGAATGAGCTGAATTGGTTGGTGTTGGAATTGTTGAAATCGGTCAAAAAATGTTGAAGTAGTAACAGGTTTTTCATTGAAAAACGGTACTACGGAATTTTTGGGAAACCGGGAATTTTGCTAGTTTTTGAACAAATTTGTTTTTTTGCTCTGAATAAGAGGAATGTTTTGACAGTGGAACAGTTAAAATGGGTTGAAAAATGTGAAAGGAGTTGTCAAACTTAAGAAGGGTGGACATAGGCTACCAAAAAACGGGAATTCCTGGAAATTTGTTGGATGTGGAAATATTGTAGTTTGAATGTCGAGAATGGGTTGAATGTGTTGATGTTGGAATGGTTTGAATCGGTTGAAAAATGTGGAAATTGTCCAACATGGAAAAATGTCCCATTCATTTCAATGTGAATTTCCTGGAAATTTGTGATTTTTTGTATTTTTTAGAATGATTAGGAGCATGAATGTCCTGAATGAGCTGAATTGGTTGGTGTTGGAATTGTTGAAATCGGTCAAAAAATGTTGAAGTAGTAACAGGTTTTTCATTGAAAAACGGTACTACGGAATTTTTGGGAAACCGGGAATTTTGCTAGTTTTTGAACAAATTTGTTTTTTTGCTCTGAATAAGAGGAATGTTTTGACAGTGGAACAGTTAAAATGGGTTGAAAAATGTGAAAGGAGTTGTCAAACTTAAGAAGGGTGGACATAGGCTACCAAAAAACGGGAATTCCTGGAAATTTGTTGGATGTGGAAAAATTGTAGTTTGAATGTCGAGAATGGGTTGAATGTGTTGATGTTGGAATGGTTTGAATCGGTTGAAAAATGTGGAAAATTGTCCAACATGGAAAAATGTCCCATTCATTTCAATGTGAATTTCCTGGAAATTTGTAATTTTTTGTATTTTTTAGAATGATTAGGAGCATGAATGTCCTGAATGAGCTGAATTGGTTGGTGTTGGAATTGTTTAAATCGGTCAAAAAATGTTGAAGTAGTTACAGGTTTTTCATTGAAAAACAGTACTACGGAATTTCGGGGAAACCGGGAATTTTGCTAGTTTTTGAACAAATTAGTTTTTTGCTCTGAATAAGAGGAATGTTTTGACAGTGGAACAGTTCAAATGGGTTGAAAAATGTGAAAGGAGTTGTCAAACTTAAGAAGGGTGGACATAGGCTACCAAAAAACGGGAATTCCTGGAAATGTGTTGGATGTGGAAAAATGGTAGTTTGAATGTCCAGAATGAGTTAAATGTGTTGATGTTGGAATGGTTTGAATCGGTTGAAAAATGTGGAAATTGTTTAACATGGAAAAATGTCCCATTCATTTCAATATGAATTTCCTGGAAATTTGGGATTTTTTGTATTTTTTAGAATGATTAGGAGCATGAATGTCCTGAATGAGCTGAATTGGTTGGTGTTGAAATTGTTGAAATCGGTCAAAAAATGTTGAAGTAGTAACAGGTTTTTCATTGAAAAACGGTACTACGGAATTTTTGGGAAACCGGGAATTTTGCTAGTTTTTGAACAAATTTGTTTTTTGCTCTGAATAAGAGGAATGTTTTGACAGTGGAACAGTTCAAATGGGTTGAAAAATGTGAAAGGAGTTGTCAAACTTAAGAAGGGTGGACATAGGCTACCAAAAAACGGGAATTCCTGGAAATTTGTTGAATGTGGAAAAATGGTAGTTTGAATGTCCAGAATGAGTTGAATGTGTTGATGTTGGAATGGATTGAATTGGTTGAAAAATGTGGAAATTGTCTAACATGGAAACATGTCCCATTCATTTCAATGTGAATTTCCTGGAAATTTGGGATTTTTTGTATTTTTTTAGAATGATTAAGAGCATGAATGTCCTGAATGAGCTGAATTGGTTGGTGTTGGAATTGTTTAAATCGGTCAAAAAATGTTGAAGTAGTTACAGGTTTTTCATTGAAAAACGGTACTACGGAATTTCGGGGAAACCCGGAATTTTGCTAGTTTTTGAACAAATTAGTTTTTTGCTCTGAATACGAGGAATGTTTTGACAGTGGAACAGTTAAAATGGGTTGAAAAATGTGAAAGGAGTTGTCAAACTTAAGAAGGGTGGACATAGGCTACCAAAAAACGGGAATTCCTGGAAATTTGTTGAATGTGGAAAAATGGTAGTTTGAATGTCGAGAATGGGTTGAATGTGTTGATGTTGGAATGGTTTGAATCGGTTGAAAAATGTGGAAATTGTCCAACATGGAAAAATGTCCCATTCATTTCAATATGAATTTCCTGGAAATTTGGGATTTTTTTTTTTTTTTAGAATGATTAGGAGCATGAATTTCCTGAATGAGCTGAATTGGTTGGTGTTGGAATTGTTGAAATCGGTCAAAAAATGTTGAAGTAGTAACAGGTTTTTCATTGAAAAACGGTACTACGGAATTTTTGGGAAACCGGGAATTTTGCAAGTTTTTGAACAAATTAGTTTTTTGCTCTGAATAAGAGGAATGTTTTGACAGTGGAACAGTTAAAATGGGTTGAAAAATGTGAAAGGAGTTGTCAAACTTAAGAAGGGTGGACATAGGCTACCAAAAAACGGGAATTCCTGGAAATTTGTTGGATGTGGAAAAATGGTAGTTTGAATGTCCAGAATGAGTTAAATGTGTTGATGTTGGAATGGTTTGAATCGGTTGAAAAATGTGGAAATTGTCTAACATGGAAAAATGTCCCATTCATTTCAATATGAATTTCCTGGAAATTTGGGATTTTTTGTATTTTTTAGAATGATTAGGAGCATGAATGTCCTGAATGAGCTGAATTGGTTGGTGTTGAAATTGTTGAAATCGGTCAAAAAATGTTGAAGTAGTAACAGGTTTTTCATTGAAAAACGGTCTACGGAATTTTTGGGAAACCGGGAATTTTGCTAGTTTTTGATTAAATTTGTTTTTTACTCTGAATAAGAGGAATGTTTTGACAGTGGAACAGTTAAAATGGGTTGAAAAATGTGAAAGGAGTTGTCAAACTTAAGAAGGGTGGACATAGGCTACCAAAAAACGGGAATTCCTGGAAATTTGTTGAATGTGGAAAAATGGTAGTTTGAATGTCTAGAATGAGTTAAATGTGTTGATGTTGGAATGGTTTGAATCGGTTGAAAAATGTGGAAATGGTCTAACATGGAAAAATGTCCCATTTATTTCAATGTGAATTTCCTGGAAATTTGGGATTTATTTTTTATTTTTTAGAATGATTAGGAGCATGAATGTCCTGAATTGGTTGGTGCTGGAATTGTTAAAATCGGTCAAGAAATGTTGAAGTAGTAACAGTTTTTTAATTGAAAAATGGTATTAAGGAATTTCGGGAAACCCGGGAAATTTTCAAGTTTTTAAACCAACATGTTTTTTTGCCCTGACTAAGAGGAATGAATGGTTGAAATGGGTTGAAAAATGTGAAAGAAGTCATGGCACTTATGAAAATATGGTTAGAAAAAAAATGGAATTCTTGGAAATTTGTTGAACGTGGAAAAATGGTTGTTTGTTTGAATTTCCAGGACTAATTGAATGTGTTGAAGGCGGAATAATTCAAATCGGTGTGTGAATTGCGGAAGTTTGAAAAATTGCTGATTTATTTTGATAGGGGAAAATGTCCCTAAAGACTGGGAATTCTCGGAAATGCGGGATTTTTTTTTTTTTAATAATTGTTGAAAGGGTGTGTATGTATCTATATATATGTATATATGTATATATATATATATATATATATATATATATATATATATATATATGTATATTTATATATATATATATATATATATATACATGTATATTTGTACATATACATACATATGTACAGTATGTACAAAGTATATATATATACATACATATAAGTGTATATATATGTATATATATACACAGTATATACACACAAATATACATACATACATATATGTATATACATAAATATATATGTAAATATACATGTATAGATATACACTTTGTACATACATATATATGTATTTATACAAATATACATATATATATATACAAATATATACATATATACATATGTACATACATACATATATACATATATGCATATATATGTATATATACAAATATACATAGAGATATATACTTTGTACATACACATATATGTATATATACAAATATACATATATACATATATACATACATATGTGTATATACATACATATATATGTATGTACAAATATACATATATACATACATACATACAGTATATATGTATGTATACAAATATACATATACATACATATGTATGTATATATACAAATATATACATATATACAAATATATACATATATACATATGTACATACATACATATATACATACATGCATATACATACATATATGTATACATACAAATATACATATAGATATATACTTTGTACATACACAAATATGTATATATACAAATATACATATATACAAACATACATATATATGTATGTATACAAATATACATATACATACATAAATAAATACATACACATATAAAAAAATCCATATATACTGTACATACATATATAAATACATACATACATACATATATAAATACACATATATACATATATATAAGTATATACCTACATGCATATATATATATATATATAAATATATATATATATATATATATATATATACATATCCATACATACATACATACATATATACATACACATACTGTTTATACATATACATATATATATATATACCTACATGTATATATATATATATATATATACATATATATATATATATATATATATATATACATACATTAAAAAAATTACCCATTTCTATCCAGACTTGCACTGACGCCTTCTTTCACGAGCCTACTCCTGCAGAAAGTTCTAATAAGCCGAGCTCTTGTTGCACCAGCAGAGTGAACTAACGCTGAACTTGAGTCGCTCGGTGAAGAAAAAGGACCAAAAAAAAGCAAGTAGTCAGGATTGTACTAATAATGAGTGACGGTCCCGTAGCATTCAACTCCATCCTCTTTGTCTTCTCCCCAGGGACAAGTCAGCATTTTTCTTTATGTGCATTACCGTCACGGACACACCCCCTCCTCCCCCTCCCACCCCCATCCTCCTCTTCATCTTGCTAATACAATCTCTCACCAATTCAAGATGAGATGGCCGGGCCTCACAAACTTGTCACACCTCCTTGTGGCTGCAAGGCCACACACACACACACACACACACACACACACACACACACACACGATGTACGACACCACCCACTCCAACCACACACACACGATGTACGGCACCACCCACTCCAACCTTGTCAGCCATGTCATGTGTGACAGCTGCTGACGACACTTTGCTACAAATAAAGACTCCCGTGAACCCGCTGTCAGTCTGGGAGGTGTCAGCATCACTAAGAGACATCAGCATCACTAAGAGACACCCCCCCCCACCCCCCCGGCCTTGAAAGTGATATTTAATACATGCTCCATCCTCCTGCTCTGCATTATATATCGCTCGTAAGCGCCCATCAATAATAAATGAAAAGGCTGCTTTGCTGCAATTATGACAAGTGAGAATGAACACCCGCACCCTGCAGACATACATAGCAGATAGCAGATAGCAGACATATAGACAGATTGGCAACTCCACGTATGGACATGAATTATTGAGGTGAGGGGGCGGATCAAACTAAGTATTCAGGCCAGTCGTGACGAAGGAGGGAGGACGCATAAGGACCCTGAACGCATCACCATGTGAGACGGGGGAACCAGCCAAGAAAGCGAATAATAATAATAATAATAATGGCATGAAATGATAATAACGGAATAAAATGATAATAATGGGATAAAATAGTGTAGTGCTTCTCGGTTATTTTATGTCACCCCCCCTCCCCTCATAGGACATGTTCACACTGCAAGTCAATTCCAATTTTTGGCCCAAGTGTGACATGTATCGGACTTTTTTCATGTCCGTGTGAACACTGCTTGGCTAAATCTTTCATATCTGACACACACACACACACACACACACACACACACATATATATACACATATATGTATTTATATGTGTATATATATGTACATACATATATATGCATTAATGTATATATAAACATATATACATGAATACATGTATGTATATATATATAAATACATAAATATATATATTTATTATTTATATGTGCGTATATATATAATATACATACATACATATATGTATATATACACATTTCTACATATATACGTATATGTATGTACTGTATATATACAAATATATACTGTATATTTACACACACACATATTTACTGTATATATACACACATATATATACTGTATACATATATTTATACACACACACACACATATATATATATATATATATATATATATATATATATATATATATATATACACACACATCCATCCATACTATATATATATATATATATATGTACATATATACACAAGCATATATCCATATACACAGACAGATATATACATACACACACAAACACATAAATATGTATATATATATATATATATATATATATACAGTATATATCTATATATATATATATATATATATATATATATATATATATATATATATATATATATATATATATATATATATATATATATATATATATATATATATATATATATATATATATGAATGGGTCAAATGCAGAGAATAATTTTGCCACAACTTGTGTGTGCGTGACAATCATTGATAATTTAACATTATTTATTAGGGTTAGGGTATAAATATATATATATATATATATATATATATATATATATGCATATACCCCAAAAGGGAATAAGCGGTAGAAAATGGATGGATGGATGTATATATATATATATATATATATATATATATATATATATATATATATATATATATATATATATATGTATGTATATAAATATGTATATATATATATATATATATATACATATATATATATAAATGATAAATGGGTTGTACTTGTATAGCGCTTTTCTACCTTCAAAGTACTCAAAGCGCTTTGACACTACTTCCACATTTACCCATTCACACACACATTCACACACTGATGGAGGAAGCTGCCATGCAAGGCGCCAACCAGCACCCATCAGGAGCAAGGGTGAAGTGTCTTGCTCAGGACACAACGGACGTGACGAGGTTGGTAGTAGGTGGGATTTGAACCAGGATGCTCGGGTTGCGCACGGCCACTCTCCCCATATATATATATATATATATATATATATATATATATACTTCACACACACACACACACACACATATATATATATATATATTTTTTTTTTATATTTATTTAATACATATATATATATATATTATTTTATATTAATATTCTATTTTCATCTAATTAAATTATCTGCAGGGATTCATCTTTATTTTATTTTTTTCCGTCTTTAGGTATATAATAGTCTAAAATTTCTTCATAGCCCATTTTTCTTGTACAGTATTTGACAATAATAGCGTCAAGCAGTGTTTCTTCACCATAGAACCAGAGCACATTGTTGGTGGCGAGCGCATCCGAAAATATCTTTTACTCATCTGTGGTCCATGCAGTTGTATTACACTTTTCCACCACTTGGGGCAGTCATGACAATCTCAAACAAACAGAAGAAGTCTACTCTACTGTTGGTTTTAAAAATGCATTTTTTCTTTAAAAATTTTTTAATTTTTATTTACAGGAAAAAAACAAATGCAAATTTTACCGTAAAATTCTGGCAACTAATCTGCCTTTTTTTTTTTTTTTTAACCATAAAAACAGCAGTACTCTGTTTCCATTTACAGTAATATACACTACATTCTGAGGTAATTTTATTTTAACTTACCATATTTATTTTACATTTTACTTTTGAAAAAAAATCTACAATAAAATGCATTAAAAAATGCTGTAAAAATAGTATTCGCTGTTAGAAGCGGCCCTCTGGGGCCAAACATAAGTGCCATGTGGCCCTCAGTGAAAACCCCCTGGACACCTCTGCTCTAGAATATATTTAGAAGCTTTGAACGTTGGTCAGTGTCAGAATAATTGTACATAAGTTATCACACTACTTGTTTGCTTGCAGTTCAGGTGGCCCTGGTTACTATCCACGTGTGCCCACAAAGCTGTCCTTGTTCTTATCAAGCAAAGGCAGACAGCTTGTAAATCTCCACCGTGTGCCATAGAATGCGCCTCGCCATAGAAGTGTCTGTATTTCAGATCTGGACGACCACAGGAGGGACCGTATCAGGACCCGAAGTCTCCAAAAAGATAAGACGGACGAGCAGAGAGGGGGCGAACCCGACACCGCTACAAGCACATTTTGTTTTGACTGGGCTGACTGCATAATGTGACCCCTCCCCTTAGAAATAGCTATGTAATCACGGAATAACCAAATAAACATGGAAGCGCTGGAACTTTTTCCTCAGAGTACAAGGGTGCAATTCCACGCTTTCTCCTCATGAGCTAAATTGAATCCTGCCTTCCTTGCTTCTTGTCCTGTTTAAAAGATAGTCCGGTGTCCTGAACCTGACAGTCAGTATCTCCACCGCCAGTGAAGGTGTGACTAACTGGCTTGGAATATATAATTTTCTCAAAGAGTCAACAAAAAAGATCTCAGACATATTGCATCCACGCCAGGTTAATAAATCATCCTCCAATCTTCTAAAAGCTCCCTCCTCCTATCTGCCGCCGACAGACCGCCGGCTCTCAGAACTTCTTAGTGGCCGCACGGGGCCGACAAACGGAGACCCGTCCAGAGAGGACCACTTTGAAGGCGCTCCATCACAGCACTCACCTGCTCTGGGAGCTTCCACTTGAAAGGCAGAGTGGAGGAAGGCAGACATTATTCCCCTCAAGGATGGGGGTGGGGGTCCTCCCGAGTGGATTACCTGCCACCATAGGGGCGGGGTCACACAATCTCCTTTTATCCTGGTGACACTGATTAAAAAGGCGAGGGGGGAAGCTCACCTTTTGTGTGCGTATGAAGAACCACTTGACATTTATGGTATGGAGACCACTTCTCTGAGAGACCTCCTGTTCCCCGGCCTGCAGCTAAGGACAGAAATTGTACAAAAGTGAAACACGGTGACACGACTCTAACAATCAGTCCATTCTAGTTCCACTAATAAATATGTCTCAATTACTATTCGTACCTGGGTATTCAGTACTTTTATTGCCACCGACCGTATTCTGTCTATTATTCACCTAAAATCAAATAGTGCTGTGTTTTGACTCAAACACTTGGCGAGAAAACAAGCCAACTAGGGTTGTACGGTATACCAGTACGAATATAGTACCACGACACTAATTCCATACTATACCGCCGCTAAAAAGCGCCGCTTTTTTTTAACAAGCAGCGTTGTCACGTGGTGACATTGCTGGTTTTAAGAGCAGGGGAGCATGTTGGGCAGCGCGCACACACCGAGTACTTACAAGCAGACGGAGTGTGTAGACAGAAAAGGGACAATGGACGCATTTTGGTGTAAAAAGTCAAGATAAAGAAGTGATTCTCGCATTATAATTATATTATCTGCATGTGTCACTAGATCAGCGACAAACTCTGAAACACCCTCAGGAAGAGGTGCTTAAAGACAGTGGTCCCCAACCACGGTAACGTGGTTGGTACCGGGCCGCAGAATAATTTTTTAATGATGTTTTTTTATTTTTGTTTTATTTTTTCATTTTTTATTAAACCAACATAAAAAAACACAAGATACACTTACAATTAGTGCACCAACCCAAAAAATCTCCCTTTTTCATTTAGCTACGTCGAAATCACTAATCCTGGCCCATTGGCGACAAATAAAGTAGGTTTCTTACAAGTAGCCTTATCACTGGAGGATAATGAATAGCTAAACCTGCTTCACTACACACCGTAGGAGGATACAATAGCTCACCGGCTATAAGCGTGCCCATAATAAGCAGGCCCACAACAAGCAGGTCCATGATAAGCAGGCCCACAATAAGCAGGTCCATCATGAGCAGGCCCATGATGAGCAGGTCCATAATAAGCAGGCCCATGATGAGCATACCCATAATAAGCAGACCCACAATAAGCAGATCCATAATAAGCCTGCCCATAATAAGCAGGCCCATGATAAACAGGTCCATAATAAGCAGGCCCATGATGAGCAAGCCCATAATAAGCATGCCCATAATAAGCAGGCCCATGATAAGCAGGTCCATAATAAGCATGCTCATAATAAGCAGGCCCACAATAAGCAGGTCCATAATAAGCAGGCCCATAATAAGTAGGCCCATCATTAGCATGCCCATAATAAGCATGCGCATAATATGCAGGCCCACAATAAGCAGGTCCATAATAAGCAGGCCCATAGTAAGCATGCATATAATAAGCAGGCCCACAATTAGCAGGTCCATAATAAGCAGGCCCCTAATAAGCATGCCCAAAATAAGCAGGTCCATAATAAGCATGCCCGTAATAAGCAGGCCAACAATAAGCATGCCCATAATAAGCAGGCCCATGATCCGCAGGCCCATATTAAGCAGGCCCATAACAAGCAGGTTCTTAATAAGCAGGCCCTTAATAAGCAGGCCCACAATACACAAGCCCTTAATAAACAGGCCCATAATAAGCAGGTCCATAATAAGCATGCCCGTAATAAGCAGGCCAACAATAAGCAGGTCCATAATAAGCAGGTTCTTAATAAGCAGGTCCATAATAAGCAGGTCCATCATACACAGGCCCATAATAAGCAGGTTCTTAATAAGCAGGTCCATAATAAGCAGGTCCATCATACACAGGCCCATTATAAGCAGGTTCTTAATAAGCAGGCCCATAATAAGCAGGCCCATCATACACAGGCCCATAATAAGCAGGTTCTTAATAAGCAGGTCCATAATAAGCAGGTCCATCATACACAGGCCCATTATAAGCAGGTTCTTAATAAGCAGGCCCATAATAAGCAGGCCCATCATACACAGGCCCATAATAAGCAGGCCCATAACAAGCAGGCCCATAATAAATTAAAAAGCAGCAGTGACGTTTTTAAAAGGGACACTTTTAATTGAAGTCCTCACACGGCACATCGGCATCAAATCCATGAAGTGTCTGACGGGCTTTTTCTTTGCATTCCAAGATGTTTAATTAGCGACGACACCCGATGGAGACGCAGATAGGCGGCCCTCAAAGTCACCTCCAGAAAACATCCGCCTCCCGCCTCCTGCCTCCTGCCTCCAGATACACCCAGATGTTATCATGCACAGAATGCACTTACTGCTGCATGCCATGACCTCATCACACACACACACACACACACACACACACACACAGGAGGTAAAGGGGGAGGAGCCTGGAGGCGGGCCTGATGACATTGAGCTTTAACAGCAGGACGAACCTCCACGTGTGTGAGAAGTGTCTCCTCCTCCCCTCGCTGGCATCTTCCAGCCTCACTTCATGTCTGCACCACCGAGGACACGGTAAGGCGGGTTCTTCTTCTTCTTCTTCTTCTTCTGGGACTTGTTTGGCATGTTGTCTTTGACTACTCTTTGTCGCATTAGGTCCCTAAAAACAGCAGCACTCCCATGTGATATAGAGGATCTTTGACAAGTGTTTTTGCATTAGCTTTTTAGAAGCAGCAGAGCGTTCAAGTGATATAGAGGATCTTTGACAAGTGTTATGGCATTAGGTCCCTAAAACAGCAGCACTCTAATGTGATATAAAGGATCTTTGACAAGTGTTTTAGCATTCACTTTTTAAAAACAGCAGAGCATAAATGTGATATAGAGGATCTTTGACAAGTGTTTTTGCATTAGCTTTTTAGAAACAGCAGAGCGTTCAAGTGATATAGAGGATCTTTGACAAGTGTTTTGGCATTAGGTCCCTAAAACAGCAGCACTCTCATGTGATATAGAGGATCTTCGACTAGTGTTTCTGGAATTAGGTCCCTAAAAAAGCAGAGCGTTCAAGTGATATAGAGGATCTTTGACAAGTGTTATGGCATTAGGTCCCTAAAACAGCAGCACTCTCATGTAATATAGAGGATCTTTGACAAGTGTTTTTGCATTCACTTTTTAGAAACAGCAGAGCATAAATGTGATATAGAGGATCTTTGACAAGTGTTTTTGCATTAGCTTTTTAGAAACAGCAGAGTGTTCAAGTGATATAGAGGATCTTTGACAAGTGTTTTGGCATTAGGTCCCTAAAACATTAGCACTCTCATGTAACATAGAGGATCTTTGACTAGTGTTTTTGCATTAGCTTTTTAGAAACAGAAGAGCGTTCACGTAATATAGAGGATCTTTGACAAGTGTTTTGGCATTAGGTCCCTAAAACAGCAGCACTCTAATGTGATATAGAGGATCTTTGACAATTGTTTTGGCATTAGGTCCCTAAAACATTAGCACTCTCATGTAACATAGAGGATCTTTGACTTGTGTTTTTGCATTAGCTTTTTAGAAACAGAAGAGCGTTCACGTAATATAGAGGATCTTTGACAAGTGTTTTGGCATTAGGTCCCTAAAACAGCAGCACTCAAATGTGATATAGAGGATCTTTGACAATTGTTTTTGCATAAGCTTTTTAGAAACAGCAGAGCGTTCATGTGGTATAGAGGATCTTTGACAAGTGTTTTGGCATTAGGTCCCTAAAACAGCAGCACTCTCATGTGATATAGAGGATCTTTGACGAGTGTTTTTGGAAAAAGGTCCCTAAAAAAGCAGAGCATTCAAGTGATATAGAGGATCTTTGGCTAGTGTTTTTTTTAATTAGGTCCCTAAAAAAGCAGCATTCTCATGTGATATAAAGGATCTTTGACTAGTGTTTTCGGAATTAGGTCACTAAAACAGCAGAGCGTTCAAGTGCTATAGAGGATCTTTGGCTAGTGTTTTTTTAATTTAGGTCCCTAAAACAGCAGCACTCTCATGTAATATAGAGGATCTTTGACTTGTGTTTTTGCATTAGCTTTTTAGAAACAGCAGAGCATTCACGTAATATAGAGGATCTTTGACAAGTGTTTTGGCATTGGGTCCCTAAAACAGCAGCACTCTCATGTGATATAGAGGATCTTTGACAAGTGTTTTTGCATCAGCTTTTTAGAAGCAGCAGAGCGTTCAAATGATATAGAGGATCTTTGACAAGTGTTTTGGCATTGGGTCCCTAAAACAGCAGCACTCTCATGTGATATAGAGGATCTTTGACTAGTGCTTTTGGAATTAGGTCCCTAAAAAAGCAGAGCGTTCAAGTGATATAGAGGATCTTTGGCTAGTGTTTTTTTAAATTAGCTCCCTAAAACAGCAGCACTCTCATGTAATAAAGAGGATCTTTGAATAGTGTTTTTGCATTAGCTTTTTAGAAACAGCAGAGCTTTCAAGTGATATAGAGGATCTTTGGCTAGTGTATGTCACATTAGATCCCTAAAAACAGCAGCACTCTCATGGCATATAGAGGATCTTTGACTAGTGTTTTTGCATTGGCTTTTTAGAAGCAGCAGAACGTTCAAGTGATATAGAGGATCTTTGACAAGTGTTTTGGCATTAGGTCCCTAAAACAGCTGCACTCTCATGTGATATAAAGGAGCTTTGACTAGTGTTTTTGGAATTAGGTCCCTAAAACAGCAGAGCGTTCAAGTGATGTAGAGGATCTTTGGCAAGTGTTTTTTTAAATTAGGTCCCTAAATCAGCAGCACTCTCATGTAATATAGAGGATCTTTGACTAGTGTTTTTGCATTAGCTTTTTAGAAATAGCAGAGCTTTTAAGTCATATAGAGGATCTTTGACAAGTGTTTTTGCATTAGGTCCCTAAAACAGCAGAGCGTTCAAATGACATAGAGGATCTTTGGCTAGTGTATGTCGCATTAGGTCCCTAAAAACAGCAGCACTCTCTTAACATTTAGAGGATCTTTGACAAGTGTTTTTGCATTAGCTCTTTAGAAACAGCAGAGCGTTCAAGTGATATAGAGGATCTTTGACAAGTGTTTTGGCATTAGGTCCCTAAAACAGCAGGACTCTAATGTGATATAGAGGATCTTTGGCTAGTGATTTTTGCATTAGCTCTTTAGAAACAGTAGAGCTTTCAATGTGATATAGAGGATCTTTGACAAGTGTTATTGCATTTATTCCCTAAAACAGCAGCACTCTCATGTAACATAGAGGATCTTTGACAAGTGTTTTTGCATTAGCTCTTTAGAAACAGCAGAGCGTTCAAGTGATATAGAGGATCTTTGGCTAGTGTTTTAGCATTAGCTTTTTAGAAACAGCAGAGTTTTCATGTGATATAGAGGATCTTTGGCTAGTGCTTTGGCAATAGTTCCCTAAAACAGCAGCACTCTCATGTGATATAGAAGATCTTTGACTAGTGTTTTTGCATTAGCTTTTTAGAAAGAGCAAAGTGCTCCTGTCATATAGAAGATCTTTGACATGTGTGTTTGGAGTAGGTCTTTAAAAACAGCAAAGTGCTCCTGTCAAATAAAAGATCTTTGACTAGTGTTTTGGAGAAGGTTTTGAAAAACAGCACAGTGTTCCTGTCATTTAGAGGATCTTTGACTGGTGTTTTGGAGTAGGTCTTTAAAAACAGCAAAGTGCTCCTGTCATATAGAAGATCTCTGACTAGCGTTTTGGAGTAGGTCTTTAAAAACCGCAAAGTGCTCCTGTCATATAGAAGATCTCTGATTAGTGTGTTTGGAGTACTTCTTTAAAAACAGCAAAGTGCTCCTGTCAAATAGAAGATCTTTGACTAGTGGTTTGGAGTAGGTTTTTAAAAACAGCACAGTGCTCCTGTCATTTAGAAGATCTTTGACTAGTGTGTTTGGAGTAGGTCTTTAAAAACGGCAAAGTGCTCCTGTCGTATAGAAGATCTCTGACTATTGTTTTGGAATAGGTCTTTAAAACAGCACAGTGCTCCTGTCATATAGAAGATATTTGACTAATGTGTTTAGAGGAAGTCTTTAAAAACAGCACAGTGCTCCTGTCATATAGAAGATCTTTGACTAATGTGTTTAGAGGAGGTTTTTAAAAACGGCAAAGTGCTCCTGGCAAATATAGGATCTTTGACTAGTGTGTTTGGAGTAGGTATTTAAAAACAGCAAAGTGCTCCTGTCAAATAGAAGATCTTTGACTAGTGTGTTTGGAGCACCTCTTTAAAAACAGCAAAGTGCTCCTGTCAAATAGAGGATCTGTGACAAGTGTGTTTGGAGTAGCTCTTTAAAAACAGCAAAGTGCTCCTGTCAAATAGAAGATCTGTGACTAGTGTTTGACCTCAAAGAAAGAAAGAGAAAAAGGATCAAGTGATACATCCCCGCCTGTGTGAGGTCAAGTTGCATGGCAGCCATCATCCTGTCAAGCCTCCTCTTTAGGGCCACAATCAGCGAGCCCCTCCTCCCTGCCTGGCAGCAAGCAGAGAGGGCAGATGGTCCCAGCAGCGAGGACTACAAGGTGTGAAGGGACACCACACGGCTCCCAACCTGCCGTCCCTCTGGCCTCCATCTCGGCAGGCAGCGTGTAAAACGAGAGATTCGATTGCAAAAAGAGGCGATGTATTTATAGAGCGGCTGCATGCTTAACTTCACTCACATCCCTCCCCTTTTTTCTTTTTTCCCCCTCCCTGATGAAAATGCTGCTGCTGAGGAGCCAGATGCAGGTTTTAAACACACATCATCATCACATGTGTGTTTGAGGGCCCATGTCACTTATAAAACTAAAACCTCACACATCTGGAGAATAGAGGATCTTGGATCTTGTGATAGAGAACATTTGACTATATTTTTGCAGAATAGCTCCTTAAAAACATGTGTGCTTCTGTAAGGATTGTCAATGATAAGATAAATTCCCCCAAAGTGCAGTTCCCCTTTAAAGAATATGTAAATGTGTTTTATCACAACCATATATGGTCATATTTCCTGGCTT